>NW_027436055.1:102500-106000 GCF_964199755.1 Larus michahellis
TTAGGGTTAGGGTTAGGGTTAGGGTTAGGGTTAGGGTTAGGGTTAGGGTTAGGGTTAGGGTTAGGGTTAGGGTTAGGGTTAGGGTTAGGGTTAGGGTTAGGGTTAGGGTTAGGGTTAGGGTTAGGGTTAGGGTTAGGGTTAGGGTTAGGGTTAGGGTTAGGGTTAGGGTTAGGGTTAGGGTTAGGGTTAGGGTTAGGGTTAGGGTTAGGGTTAGGGTTAGGGTTAGGGTTAGGGTTAGGGTTAGGGTTAGGGTTAGGGTTAGGGTTAGGGTTAGGGTTAGGGTTAGGTTAGGGTTAGGGTTAGGGTTAGGGTTAGGGTTAGGGGTAGGGTTAGGGTTAGGGTTAGGGTTAGGGTTAGGGTTAGGGTTAGGGTTAGGGTTAGGGTTAGGGTTAGGGTTAGGGTTAGGGTTAGGGTTAGGGTTAGGGTTAGGGTTAGGGTTAGGGTTAGGGTTAGGGTTAGGGTTAGGGTTAGGGTTAGGGTTAGGGTTAGGGTTAGGGTTAGGGTTAGGGGGTTAGGGTTAGGGGTTAGGGTTAGGGTTAGGGTTAGGGTTAGGGTTAGGGTTAGGGTTAGGGTTAGGGTTAGGGTTAGGGTTAGGGTTAGGGTTAGGGTTAGGGTTAGGGTTAGGGTTAGGGTTAGGGTTAGGGTTAGGGTTAGGGTTAGGGTTAGGGTTAGGGTTAGGGTTAGGGTTAGGGTTAGGGTTAGGGTTAGGGTTTAGGGTTAGGGTTAGGGTTAGGGTTAGGGTTAGGGTTAGGGTTAGGGTTAGGGTTAGGGTTAGGGTTAGGGTTAGGGTTAGGGTTAGGGTTAGGGTTAGGGTTAGGGTTAGGGTTAGGGTTAGGGTTAGGGTTAGGGTTAGGGTTAGGGTTAGGGTTAGGGTTAGGGTTAGGGTTAGGGTTAGGGTTAGGGTTAGGGTTAGGGTTAGGGTTAGGGTTAGGGTTAGGGTTAGGGTTAGGGTTAGGGTTAGGGTTAGGGTTAGGGTTAGGGTTAGGGTTAGGGTTAGGGTTAGGGTTAGGGTTAGGGTTAGGGTTAGGGTTAGGGTTAGGTTAGGGTTAGGGTTAGGGTTAGGGTTAGGGTTAGGGTTAGGGTTAGGGTTAGGGTTAGGGTTAGGGTTAGGGTTAGGGTTAGGGTTAGGGTTAGGGTTAGGGTTAGGGTTAGGGTTAGGGTTAGGGTTAGGGTTAGGGTTAGGGTTAGGGTTAGGGTTAGGGTTAGGGTTAGGGTTAGGGTTAGGGTTAGGGTTAGGGTTAGGGTTAGGGTTAGGGTTAGGGTTAGGGTTAGGGTTAGGGTTAGGGTTAGGGTTAGGGTTAGGGTTAGGGTTAGGGTTAGGGTTAGGGTTAGGGTTAGGGTTAGGGTTAGGGTTAGGGTTAGGGTTAGGGTTAGGGTTAGGGTTAGGGTTAGGGTTAGGGTTAGGGTTAGGGTTAGGGTTAGGGTTAGGGTTAGGGTTAGGGTTAGGGTTAGGGTTAGGGTTAGGGTTAGGGTTAGGGTTAGGGTTAGGGTTAGGGTTAGGGTTAGGGTTAGGGTTAGGGTTAGGGTTAGGGTTAGGTTAGGGTTAGGGTTAGGGTTAGGGTTAGGGTTAGGGTTAGGGTTAGGGTTAGGGTTAGGGTTAGGGTTAGGGTTAGGGTTAGGGTTAGGGTTAGGGTTAGGGTTAGGGTTAGGGTTAGGGTTAGGGTTAGGGTTAGGGTTAGGGTTAGGGTTAGGGTTAGGGTTAGGGTTAGGGTTAGGGTTAGGGTTAGGGTTAGGGTTAGGGTTAGGGTTAGGGTTAGGGTTAGGGTTAGGGTTAGGGTTAGGGTTAGGGTTAGGGTTAGGGTTAGGGTTAGGGTTAGGGTTAGGGTTAGGGTTAGGGTTAGGGTTAGGGTTAGGGTTAGGGTTAGGGTTAGGGTTAGGGTTAGGGTTAGGGTTAGGGTTAGGGTTAGGGTTAGGGTTAGGGTTAGGGTTAGGGTTAGGGTTAGGGTTAGGGTTAGGGTTAGGGTAGGGTTAGGGTTAGGGTTAGGGTTAGGGTTAGGGTTAGGGTTAGGGTTAGGGTTAGGGTTAGGGTTAGGGTTAGGGTTAGGGTTAGGGTTAGGGTTAGGGTTAGGGTTAGGGTTAGGGTTAGGGTTAGGGTTAGGGTTAGGGTTAGGGTTAGGGTTAGGGTTAGGGTTAGGGTTAGGGTTAGGTTAGGGTTAGGGTTAGGGTTAGGGTTAGGGTTAGGGTTAGGGTTAGGGTTAGGGTTAGGGTTAGGGTTAGGGTTAGGGTTAGGGTTAGGGTTAGGGTTAGGGTTAGGGTTAGGGTTAGGGTTAGGGTTAGGGTTAGGGTTAGGGTTAGGGTTAGGGTTAGGGTTAGGGTTAGGGTTAGGGTTAGGGTTAGGGTTAGGGTTAGGGTTAGGGTTAGGGTTAGGGTTAGGGTTAGGGTTAGGGTTAGGGTTAGGGTTAGGGTTAGGGTTAGGGTTAGGGTTAGGGTTAGGGTTAGGGTTAGGGTTAGGGTTAGGGTTAGGGTTAGGGTTAGGGTTAGGGTTAGGGTTAGGGTTAGGGTTAGGGTTAGGGTTAGGGTTAGGGTTAGGGTTAGGGTTAGGGTTAGGGTTAGGGTTAGGGTTAGGGTTAGGGTTAGGGTTAGGGTTAGGGTTAGGGTTAGGGTTAGGGTTAGGGTTAGGGTTAGGGTTAGGGTTAGGGTTAGGGTTAGGGTTAGGGTTAGGGTTAGGGTTAGGGTTAGGGTTAGGGTTAGGGTTAGGGTTAGGGTTAGGGTTAGGGTTAGGGTTAGGGTTAGGGTTAGGGTTAGGGTTAGGGTTAGGGTTAGGGTTAGGGTTAGGGTTAGGGTTAGGGTTAGGGTTAGGGTTAGGGTTAGGGTTAGGGTTAGGGTTAGGGTTAGGGTTAGGGTTAGGGTTAGGGTTAGGGTTAGGGTTAGGGTTAGGGTTAGGGTTAGGGTTAGGGTTAGGGTTAGGGTTAGGGTTAGGGTTAGGGTTAGGGTTAGGGTTAGGGTTAGGGTTAGGGTTAGGGTTAGGGTTAGGGTTAGGGTTAGGGTTAGGGTTAGGGTTAGGGTTAGGGTTAGGGTTAGGGTTAGGGTTAGGGTTAGGGTTAGGGTTAGGGTTAGGGTTAGGGTTAGGGTTAGGGTTAGGGTTAGGGTAGGGTTAGGGTTAGGGTTAGGGTTAGGGTTAGGGTTAGGGTTAGGGTTAGGGTTAGGGTTAGGGTTAGGGTTAGGGTTAGGGTTAGGGTTAGGGTTAGGGTTAGGGTTAGGGTTAGGGTTAGGGTTAGGGTTAGGGTTAGGGTTAGGGTTAGGGTTAGGGTTAGGGTTAGGGTTAGGGTTAGGGTTAGGGTTAGGGTTAGGGTTAGGGTTAGGGTTAGGGTTAGGGTTAGGGTTAGGGTTAGGGTTAGGGTAGGGTAGGGTTAGGGTTAGGGTTAGGGAGGGTGGGTAGGGTAGGGTTAGGGTTAGGGTTAGGGTTAGGGTTAGGGTTAGGGTTAGGTAGGTTAGGGGTAGGGGTTAGGGTTAGGGTTAGGGGTTAGGGGTAGGGGTTAGGGTTAGGGTTAGGGTTAGGG
>NW_027436056.1:300000-436554 GCF_964199755.1 Larus michahellis
TGGGACATACAGCGAGATGTTTGCTGCTTTTGCGTTTGGCTGTTGGGAGATTTACAGCACAAAGATATCTAGTTGATTTGAAGCAGTTCCGAGAAAGTCTAAACATAATCCCCACTTCTCCCTCCTGGCACTTTCCATGTGGGAGATATAGCAGGATGTATATTGGTTTTGAGGACAACTCAATGGACAGTGTAGGGAGAAAAGGTCCTGGCTCCTTGAATGCCGATTCTGGAGACACTGCGATCAATGTGGGAGATATGTCAAGATGTGTGTTTGTTTTGAGGACGGCTCTCTGGAGAGTCTTAGCAAAGAGGTCACACAGATAATCAGAGCAATTCTCAGAGACACTGAGAACAAGCTCCACAATTCCCTCCTGGCACTTTCCCTGTAGGAGATACCGCAAGACGTTTCTGTACATTGGGCACAGCGCTCTGCACGGTGTTAGCAGAGACTTTCCCGGGACAGTGAAACCCTATGTCAGAGACACTGAGAAGAAGCCCCAATGTTCCCTCCAGGCACTTTCAGTGTGGGTGCCTTCTCCACGTGGTTCCTGGTTTCACTGCGGCTCTGAAGAGAATGTTAGCAAAGAGGTAACCGGGACAGTGAAAACAGTACTCAAAGACAGGGAGAGCAAGCTCTCTCTTGGCACTTTGGATGTGGGACATACAGCGAGATGTTTGCTGCTTTTGCGTTTGGCTGTTGGGAGATTTACAGCACAAAGATATCTAGTTGATTTGAAGCAGTTCCGAGAAAGTCTAAACATAATCCCCACTTCTCCCTCCTGGCACTTTCCATGTGGGAGATATAGCAGGATGTATATTGGTTTTGAGGACAACTCAATGGACAGTGTAGGGAGAAAAGGTCCTGGCTCCTTGAATGCCGTTTCTGGAGACACTGCGATCAATGTGGGAGATATGTCAAGATGTGTGTTTGTTTTGAGGACGTCTCTCTGGAGAGTCTTAGCAAAGAGGTCACAGGGATAATCAGAGCAATTCTCAGAGACACTGAGAACAAGCTCCACAATTCCCTCCTGGCACTTTCCCTGTAGGAGATACCGCAAGACGTTTCTGTACATTGGGCACAGCGCTCTGCACGGTGTTAGCAGAGACTTTCCCGGGACAGTGAAACCCTATGTCAGAGACACTGAGAAGAAGCCCCAATGTTCCCTCCAGGCACTTTCAGTGTGGGTGCCTTCTCCACGTGGTTCCTGGTTTCACTGCGGCTCTGAAGAGAATGTTAGCAAAGAGGTAACCGGGACAGTGAAAACAGTACTCAAAGACAGGGAGAGCAAGCTCTCTCTTGGCACTTTGGATGTGGGACATACAGCGAGATGTTTGCTGCTTTTGCGTTTGGCTGTTGGGAGATTTACAGCACAAAGATATCTAGTTGATTTGAAGCAGTTCCGAGAAAGTCTAAACATAATCCCCACTTCTCCCTCCTGGCACTTTCCATGTGGGAGATATAGCAGGATGTATATTGGTTTTGAGGACAACTCAATGGACAGTGTAGGGAGAAAAGGTCCTGGCTCCTTGAATGCCGATTCTGGAGACACTGCGATCAATGTGGGAGATATGTCAAGATGTGTGTTTGTTTTGAGGACGGCTCTCTGGAGAGTCTTAGCAAAGAGGTCACACAGATAATCAGAGCAATTCTCAGAGACACTGACAACAAGCTCCACAATTCCCTCCTGGCACTTTCCCTGTAGGAGATACCGCAAGACGTTTCTGTACATTGGGCACAGCGCTCTGCACGGTGTTAGCAGAGACTTTCCCGGGACAGTGAAACCCTATGTCAGAGACACTGAGAAGAAGCCCCAATGTTCCCTCCAGGCACTTTCAGTGTGGGTGCCTTCTCCACGTGGTTCCTGGTTTCACTGCGGCTCTGAAGAGAATGTTAGCAAAGAGGTAACCGGGACAGTGAAAACAGTACTCAAAGACAGGGAGAGCAAGCTCTCTCTTGGCACTTTGGATGTGGGACATACAGCGAGATGTTTGCTGCTTTTGCGTTTGGCTGTTGGGAGATTTACAGCACAAAGATATCTAGTTGATTTGAAGCAGTTCCGAGAAAGTCTAAACATAATCCCCACTTCTCCCTCCTGGCACTTTCCATGTGGGAGATATAGCAGGATGTATATTGGTTTTGAGGACAACTCAATGGACAGTGTAGGGAGAAAAGGTCCTGGCTCCTTGAATGCCGATTCTGGAGACACTGCGATCAATGTGGGAGATATGTCAAGATGTGTGTTTGTTTTGAGGACGGCTCTCTGGAGAGTCTTAGCAAAGAGGTCACACAGATAATCAGAGCAATTCTCAGAGACACTGAGAACAAGCTCCACAATTCCCTCCTAGCACTTTCCCTGTAGGAGATACCGCAAGACGTTTCTGTACATTGGGCACAGCGCTCTGCACGGTGTTAGCAGAGACTTTCCCGGGACAGTGAAACCCTATGTCAGAGACACTGAGAAGAAGCCCCAATGTTCCCTCCAGGCACTTTCAGTGTGGGTGCCTTCTCCACGTGGTTCCTGGTTTCACTGCGGCTCTGAAGAGAATGTTAGCAAAGAGGTAACCGGGACAGTGAAAACAGTACTCAAAGACAGGGAGAGCAAGCTCTCTCTTGGCACTTTGGATGTGGGACATACAGCGAGATGTTTGCTGCTTTTGCGTTTGGCTGTTGGGAGATTTACAGCACAAAGATATCTAGTTGATTTGAAGCAGTTCCGAGAAAGTCTAAACATAATCCCCACTTCTCCCTCCTGGCACTTTCCATGTGGGAGATATAGCAGGATGTATATTGGTTTTGAGGACAACTCAATGGACAGTGTAGGGAGAAAAGGTCCTGGCTCCTTGAATGCCGTTTCTGGAGACACTGCGATCAATGTGGGAGATATGTCAAGATGTGTGTTTGTTTTGAGGACGTCTCTCTGGAGAGTCTTAGCAAAGAGGTCACAGGGATAATCAGAGCAATTCTCAGAGACACTGAGAACAAGCTCCACAATTCCCTCCTGGCACTTTCCCTGTAGGAGATACCGCAAGACGTTTCTGTACATTGGGCACAGCGCTCTGCACGGTGTTAGCAGAGACTTTCCCGGGACAGTGAAACCCTATGTCAGAGACACTGAGAAGAAGCCCCAATGTTCCCTCCAGGCACTTTCAGTGTGGGTGCCTTCTCCACGTGGTTCCTGGTTTCACTGCGGCTCTGAAGAGAATGTTAGCAAAGAGGTAACCGGGACAGTGAAAACAGTACTCAAAGACAGGGAGAGCAAGCTCTCTCTTGGCACTTTGGATGTGGGACATACAGCGAGATGTTTGCTGCTTTTGTGTTTGGCTGTTGGGAGATTTACAGCACAAAGATATCTAGTTGATTTGAAGCAGTTCCGAGAAAGTCTAAACATAATCCCCACTTCTCCCTCCTGGCACTTTCCATGTGGGAGATATAGCAGGATGTATATTGGTTTTGAGGACAACTCAATGGACAGTGTAGGGAGAAAAGGTCCTGGCTCCTTGAATGCCGATTCTGGAGACACTGCGATCAATGTGGGAGATATGTCAAGATGTGTGTTTGTTTTGAGGACGGCTCTCTGGAGAGTCTTAGCAAAGAGGTCACACAGATAATCAGAGCAATTCTGAGAGACACTGAGAACAAGCTCCACAATTCCCTCCTGGCACTTTCCCTGTAGGAGATACCGCAAGACGTTTCTGTACATTGGGCACAGCGCTCTGCACGGTGTTAGCAGAGACTTTCCCGGGACAGTGAAACCCTATGTCAGAGACACTGAGAAGAAGCCCCAATGTTCCCTCCAGGCACTTTCAGTGTGGGTGCCTTCTCCACGTGGTTCCTGGTTTCACTGCGGCTCTGAAGAGAATGTTAGCAAAGAGGTAACCGGGACAGTGAAAACAGTACTCAAAGACAGGGAGAGCAAGCTCTCTCTTGGCACTTTGGATGTGGGACATACAGCGAGATGTTTGCTGCTTTTGCGTTTGGCTGTTGGGAGATTTACAGCACAAAGATATCTAGTTGATTTGAAGCAGTTCCGAGAAAGTCTAAACATAATCCCCACTTCTCCCTCCTGGCACTTTCCATGTGGGAGATATAGCAGGATGTATATTGGTTTTGAGGACAACTCAATGGACAGTGTAGGGAGAAAAGGTCCTGGCTCCTTGAATGCCGATTCTGGAGACACTGCGATCAATGTGGGAGATATGTCAAGATGTGTGTTTGTTTTGAGGACGGCTCTCTGGAGAGTCTTAGCAAAGAGGTCACACAGATAATCAGAGCAATTCTCAGAGACACTGAGAACAAGCTCCACAATTCCCTCCTGGCACTTTCCCTGTAGGAGATACCGCAAGACGTTTCTGTACATTGGGCACAGCGCTCTGCACGGTGTTAGCAGAGACTTTCCCGGGACAGTGAAACCCTATGTCAGAGACACTGAGAAGAAGCCCCAATGTTCCCTCCAGGCACTTTCAGTGTGGGTGCCTTCTCCACGTGGTTCCTGGTTTCACTGCGGCTCTGAAGAGAATGTTAGCAAAGAGGTAACCGGGACAGTGAAAACAGTACTCAAAGACAGGGAGAGCAAGCTCTCTCTTGGCACTTTGGATGTGGGACATACAGCGAGATGTTTGCTGCTTTTGCGTTTGGCTGTTGGGAGATTTACAGCACAAAGATATCTAGTTGATTTGAAGCAGTTCCGAGAAAGTCTAAACATAATCCCCACTTCTCCCTCCTGGCACTTTCCATGTGGGAGATATAGCAGGATGTATATTGGTTTTGAGGACAACTCAATGGACAGTGTAGGGAGAAAAGGTCCTGGCTCCTTGAATGCCGATTCTGGAGACACTGCGATCAATGTGGGAGATATGTCAAGATGTGTGTTTGTTTTGAGGACGGCTCTCTGGAGAGTCTTAGCAAAGAGGTCACACAGATAATCAGAGCAATTCTCAGAGACACTGACAACAAGCTCCACAATTCCCTCCTGGCACTTTCCCTGTAGGAGATACCGCAAGACGTTTCTGTACATTGGGCACAGCGCTCTGCACGGTGTTAGCAGAGACTTTCCCGGGACAGTGAAACCCTATGTCAGAGACACTGAGAAGAAGCCCCAATGTTCCCTCCAGGCACTTTCAGTGTGGGTGCCTTCTCCACGTGGTTCCTGGTTTCACTGCGGCTCTGAAGAGAATGTTAGCAAAGAGGTAACCGGGACAGTGAAAACAGTACTCAAAGACAGGGAGAGCAAGCTCTCTCTTGGCACTTTGGATGTGGGACATACAGCGAGATGTTTGCTGCTTTTGCGTTTGGCTGTTGGGAGATTTACAGCACAAAGATATCTAGTTGATTTGAAGCAGTTCCGAGAAAGTCTAAACATAATCCCCACTTCTCCCTCCTGGCACTTTCCATGTGGGAGATATAGCAGGATGTATATTGGTTTTGAGGACAACTCAATGGACAGTGTAGGGAGAAAAGGTCCTGGCTCCTTGAATGCCGATTCTGGAGACACTGCGATCAATGTGGGAGATATGTCAAGATGTGTGTTTGTTTTGAGGACGGCTCTCTGGAGAGTCTTAGCAAAGAGGTCACACAGATAATCAGAGCAATTCTCAGAGACACTGAGAACAAGCTCCACAATTCCCTCCTAGCACTTTCCCTGTAGGAGATACCGCAAGACGTTTCTGTACATTGGGCACAGCGCTCTGCACGGTGTTAGCAGAGACTTTCCCGGGACAGTGAAACCCTATGTCAGAGACACTGAGAAGAAGCCCCAATGTTCCCTCCAGGCACTTTCAGTGTGGGTGCCTTCTCCACGTGGTTCCTGGTTTCACTGCGGCTCTGAAGAGAATGTTAGCAAAGAGGTAACCGGGACAGTGAAAACAGTACTCAAAGACAGGGAGAGCAAGCTCTCTCTTGGCACTTTGGATGTGGGACATACAGCGAGATGTTTGCTGCTTTTGCGTTTGGCTGTTGGGAGATTTACAGCACAAAGATATCTAGTTGATTTGAAGCAGTTCCGAGAAAGTCTAAACATAATCCCCACTTCTCCCTCCTGGCACTTTCCATGTGGGAGATATAGCAGGATGTATATTGGTTTTGAGGACAACTCAATGGACAGTGTAGGGAGAAAAGGTCCTGGCTCCTTGAATGCCGTTTCTGGAGACACTGCGATCAATGTGGGAGATATGTCAAGATGTGTGTTTGTTTTGAGGACGTCTCTCTGGAGAGTCTTAGCAAAGAGGTCACACAGATAATCAGAGCAATTCTCAGAGACACTGAGAACAAGCTCCACAATTCCCTCCTGGCACTTTCCCTGTAGGAGATACCGCAAGACGTTTCTGTACATTGGGCACAGCGCTCTGCACGGTGTTAGCAGAGACTTTCCCGGGACAGTGAAACCCTATGTCAGAGACACTGAGAAGAAGCCCCAATGTTCCCTCCAGGCACTTTCAGTGTGGGTGCCTTCTCCACGTGGTTCCTGGTTTCACTGCGGCTCTGAAGAGAATGTTAGCAAAGAGGTAACCGGGACAGTGAAAACAGTACTCAAAGACAGGGAGAGCAAGCTCTCTCTTGGCACTTTGGATGTGGGACATACAGCGAGATGTTTGCTGCTTTTGTGTTTGGCTGTTGGGAGATTTACAGCACAAAGATATCTAGTTGATTTGAAGCAGTTCCGAGAAAGTCTAAACATAATCCCCACTTCTCCCTCCTGGCACTTTCCATGTGGGAGATATAGCAGGATGTATATTGGTTTTGAGGACAACTCAATGGACAGTGTAGGGAGAAAAGGTCCTGGCTCCTTGAATGCCGATTCTGGAGACACTGCGATCAATGTGGGAGATATGTCAAGATGTGTGTTTGTTTTGAGGACGGCTCTCTGGAGAGTCTTAGCAAAGAGGTCACACAGATAATCAGAGCAATTCTGAGAGACACTGAGAACAAGCTCCACAATTCCCTCCTGGCACTTTCCCTGTAGGAGATACCGCAAGACGTTTCTGTACATTGGGCACAGCGCTCTGCACGGTGTTAGCAGAGACTTTCCCGGGACAGTGAAACCCTATGTCAGAGACACTGAGAAGAAGCCCCAATGTTCCCTCCAGGCACTTTCAGTGTGGGTGCCTTCTCCACGTGGTTCCTGGTTTCACTGCGGCTCTGAAGAGAATGTTAGCAAAGAGGTAACCGGGACAGTGAAAACAGTACTCAAAGACAGGGAGAGCAAGCTCTCTCTTGGCACTTTGGATGTGGGACATACAGCGAGATGTTTGCTGCTTTTGCGTTTGGCTGTTGGGAGATTTACAGCACAAAGATATCTAGTTGATTTGAAGCAGTTCCGAGAAAGTCTAAACATAATCCCCACTTCTCCCTCCTGGCACTTTCCATGTGGGAGATATAGCAGGATGTATATTGGTTTTGAGGACAACTCAATGGACAGTGTAGGGAGAAAAGGTCCTGGCTCCTTGAATGCCGTTTCTGGAGACACTGCGATCAATGTGGGAGATATGTCAAGATGTGTGTTTGTTTTGAGGACGGCTCTCTGGAGAGTCTTAGCAAAGAGGTCACACAGATAATCAGAGCAATTCTCAGAGACACTGAGAACAAGCTCCACAATTCCCTCCTGGCACTTTCCCTGTAGGAGATACCGCAAGACGTTTCTGTACATTGGGCACAGCGCTCTGCACGGTGTTAGCAGAGACTTTCCCGGGACAGTGAAACCCTATGTCAGAGACACTGAGAAGAAGCCCCAATGTTCCCTCCAGGCACTTTCAGTGTGGGTGCCTTCTCCACGTGGTTCCTGGTTTCACTGCGGCTCTGAAGAGAATGTTAGCAAAGAGGTAACCGGGACAGTGAAAACAGTACTCAAAGACAGGGAGAGCAAGCTCTCTCTTGGCACTTTGGATGTGGGACATACAGCGAGCTGTTTGCTGCTTTTGCGTTTGGCTGTTGGGAGATTTACAGCACAAAGATATCTAGTTGATTTGAAGCAGTTCCGAGAAAGTCTAAACATAATCCCCACTTCTCCCTCCTGGCACTTTCCATGTGGGAGATATAGCAGGATGTATATTGGTTTTGAGGACAACTCAATGGACAGTGTAGGGAGAAAAGGTCCTGGCTCCTTGAATGCCGATTCTGGAGACACTGCGATCAATGTGGGAGATATGTCAAGATGTGTGTTTGTTTTGAGGACGGCTCTCTGGAGAGTCTTAGCAAAGAGGTCACACAGATAATCAGAGCAATTCTCAGAGACACTGAGAACAAGCTCCACAATTCCCTCCTAGCACTTTCCCTGTAGGAGATACCGCAAGACGTTTCTGTACATTGGGCACAGCGCTCTGCACGGTGTTAGCAGAGACTTTCCCGGGACAGTGAAACCCTATGTCAGAGACACTGAGAAGAAGCCCCAATGTTCCCTCCAGGCACTTTCAGTGTGGGTGCCTTCTCCACGTGGTTCCTGGTTTCACTGCGGCTCTGAAGAGAATGTTAGCAAAGAGGTAACCGGGACAGTGAAAACAGTACTCAAAGACAGGGAGAGCAAGCTCTCTCTTGGCACTTTGGATGTGGGACATACAGCGAGATGTTTGCTGCTTTTGCGTTTGGCTGTTGGGAGATTTACAGCACAAAGATATCTAGTTGATTTGAAGCAGTTCCGAGAAAGTCTAAACATAATCCCCACTTCTCCCTCCTGGCACTTTCCATGTGGGAGATATAGCAGGATGTATATTGGTTTTGAGGACAACTCAATGGACAGTGTAGGGAGAAAAGGTCCTGGCTCCTTGAATGCCGATTCTGGAGACACTGCGATCAATGTGGGAGATATGTCAAGATGTGTGTTTGTTTTGAGGACGTCTCTCTGGAGAGTCTTAGCAAAGAGGTCACACAGATAATCAGAGCAATTCTCAGAGACACTGAGAACAAGCTCCACAATTCCCTCCTGGCACTTTCCCTGTAGGAGATACCGCAAGACGTTTCTGTACATTGGGCACAGCGCTCTGCACGGTGTTAGCAGAGACTTTCCCGGGACAGTGAAACCCTATGTCAGAGACACTGAGAAGAAGCCCCAATGTTCCCTCCAGGCACTTTCAGTGTGGGTGCCTTCTCCACGTGGTTCCTGGTTTCACTGCGGCTCTGAAGAGAATGTTAGCAAAGAGGTAACCGGGACAGTGAAAACAGTACCCAAAGACAGGGAGAGCAAGCTCTCTCTTGGCACTTTGGATGTGGGACATACAGCGAGATGTTTGCTGCTTTTGCATTTGGCTGTTGGGAGATTTACAGCACAAAGATATCTAGTTGATTTGAAGCAGTTCCGAGAAAGTCTAAACATAATCCCCACTTCTCCCTCCTGGCACTTTCCATGTGGGAGATATAGCAGGATGTATATTGGTTTTGAGGACAACTCAATGGACAGTGTAGGGAGAAAAGGTCCTGGCTCCTTGAATGCCGTTTCTGGAGACACTGCGATCAATGTGGGAGATATGTCAAGATGTGTGTTTGTTTTGAGGACGTCTCTCTGGAGAGTCTTAGCAAAGAGGTCACACAGATAATCAGAGCAATTCTCAGAGACACTGAGAACAAGCTCCACAATTCCCTCCTGGCACTTTCCCTGTAGGAGATACCGCAAGACGTTTCTGTACATTGGGCACAGCGCTCTGCACGGTGTTAGCAGAGACTTTCCCGGGACAGTGAAACCCTATGTCAGAGACACTGAGAAGAAGCCCCAATGTTCCCTCCAGGCACTTTCAGTGTGGGTGCCTTCTCCACGTGGTTCCTGGTTTCACTGCGGCTCTGAAGAGAATGTTAGCAAAGAGGTAACCGGGACAGTGAAAACAGTACTCAAAGACAGGGAGAGCAAGCTCTCTCTTGGCACTTTGGATGTGGGACATACAGCGAGCTGTTTGCTGCTTTTGCGTTTGGCTGTTGGGAGATTTACAGCACAAAGATATCTAGTTGATTTGAAGCAGTTCCGAGAAAGTCTAAACATAATCCCCACTTCTCCCTCCTGGCACTTTCCATGTGGGAGATATAGCAGGATGTATATTGGTTTTGAGGACAACTCAATGGACAGTGTAGGGAGAAAAGGTCCTGGCTCCTTGAATGCCGATTCTGGAGACACTGCGATCAATGTGGGAGATATGTCAAGATGTGTGTTTGTTTTGAGGACGTCTCTCTGGAGAGTCTTAGCAAAGAGGTCACACAGATAATCAGAGCAATTCTCAGAGACACTGAGAACAAGCTCCACAATTCCCTCCTGGCACTTTCCCTGTAGGAGATACCGCAAGACGTTTCTGTACATTGGGCACAGCGCTCTGCACGGTGTTAGCAGAGACTTTCCCGGGACAGTGAAACCCTATGTCAGAGACACTGAGAAGAAGCCCCAATGTTCCCTCCAGGCACTTTCAGTGTGGGTGCCTTCTCCACGTGGTTCCTGGTTTCACTGCGGCTCTGAAGAGAATGTTAGCAAAGAGGTAACCGGGACAGTGAAAACAGTACTCAAAGACAGGGAGAGCAAGCTCTCTCTTGGCACTTTGGATGTGGGACATACAGCGAGATGTTTGCTGCTTTTGCGTTTGGCTGTTGGGAGATTTACAGCACAAAGATATCTAGTTGATTTGAAGCAGTTCCGAGAAAGTCTAAACATAATCCCCACTTCTCCCTCCTGGCACTTTCCATGTGGGAGATATAGCAGGATGTATATTGGTTTTGAGGACAACTCAATGGACAGTGTAGGGAGAAAAGGTCCTGGCTCCTTGAATGCCGTTTCTGGAGACACTGCGATCAATGTGGGAGATATGTCAAGAGGTGTGTTTGTTTTGAGGACGTCTCTCTGGAGAGTCTTAGCAAAGAGGTCACACAGATAATCAGAGCAATTCTCAGAGACACTGAGAACAAGCTCCACAATTCCCTCCTGGCACTTTCCCTGTAGGAGATACCGCAAGACGTTTCTGTACATTGGGCACAGCGCTCTGCACGGTGTTAGCAGAGACTTTCCCGGGACAGTGAAACCCTATGTCAGAGACACTGAGAAGAAGCCCCAATGTTCCCTCCAGGCACTTTCAGTGTGGGTGCCTTCTCCACGTGGCTCCTGGTTTCACTGCGGCTCTGAAGAGAATGTTAGCAAAGAGGTAACCGGGACAGTGAAAACAGTACTCAAAGACAGGGAGAGCAAGCTCTCTCTTGGCACTTTGGATGTGGGACATACAGCGAGATGTTTGCTGCTTTTGCGTTTGGCTGTTGGGAGATTTACAGCACAAAGATATCTAGTTGATTTGAAGCAGTTCCGAGAAAGTCTAAACATAATCCCCACTTCTCCCTCCTGGCACTTTCCATGTGGGAGATATAGCAGGATGTATATTGGTTTTGAGGACAACTCAATGGACAGTGTAGGGAGAAAAGGTCCTGGCTCCTTGAATGCCGATTCTGGAGACACTGCGATCAATGTGGGAGATATGTCAAGATGTGTGTTTGTTTTGAGGACGTCTCTCTGGAGAGTCTTAGCAAAGAGGTCACACAGATAATCAGAGCAATTCTCAGAGACACTGAGAACAAGCTCCACAATTCCCTCCTGGCACTTTCCCTGTAGGAGATACCGCAAGACGTTTCTGTACATTGGGCACAGCGCTCTGCACGGTGTTAGCAGAGACTTTCCCGGGACAGTGAAACCCTATGTCAGAGACACTGAGAAGAAGCCCCAATGTTCCCTCCAGGCACTTTCAGTGTGGGTGCCTTCTCCACGTGGTTCCTGGTTTCACTGCGGCTCTGAAGAGAATGTTAGCAAAGAGGTAACCGGGACAGTGAAAACAGTACTCAAAGACAGGGAGAGCAAGCTCTCTCTTGGCACTTTGGATGTGGGACATACAGCGAGATGTTTGCTGCTTTTGCGTTTGGCTGTTGGGAGATTTACAGCACAAAGATATCTAGTTGATTTGAAGCAGTTCCGAAAAAGTCTAAACATAATCCCCACTTCTCCCTCCTGGCACTTTCCATGTGGGAGATATAGCAGGATGTATATTGGTTTTGAGGACAACTCAATGGACAGTGTAGGGAGAAAAGGTCCTGGCTCCTTGAATGCCGTTTCTGGAGACACTGCGATCAATGTGGGAGATATGTCAAGAGGTGTGTTTGTTTTGAGGACGTCTCTCTGGAGAGTCTTAGCAAAGAGGTCACACAGATAATCAGAGCAATTCTCAGAGACACTGAGAACAAGCTCCACAATTCCCTCCTGGCACTTTCCCTGTAGGAGATACCGCAAGACGTTTCTGTACATTGGGCACAGCGCTCTGCAGGGTGTTAGCAGAGACTTTCCCGGGACAGTGAAACCCTATGTCAGAGACACTGAGAAGAAGCCCCAATGTTCCCTCCAGGCACTTTCAGTGTGGGTGCCTTCTCCACGTGGCTCCTGGTTTCACTGCGGCTCTGAAGAGAATGTTAGCAAAGAGGTAACCGGGACAGTGAAAACAGTACTCAAAGACAGGGAGAGCAAGCTCTCTCTTGGCACTTTGGATGTGGGACATACAGCGAGCTGTTTGCTGCTTTTGCGTTTGGCTGTTGGGAGATTTACAGCACAAAGATATCTAGTTGATTTGAAGCAGTTCCGAGAAAGTCTAAACATAATCCCCACTTCTCCCTCCTGGCACTTTCCATGTGGGAGATATAGCAGGATGTATATTGGTTTTGAGGACAACTCAATGGACAGTGTAGGGAGAAAAGGTCCTGGCTCCTTGAATGCCGTTTCTGGAGACACTGCGATCAATGTGGGAGATATGTCAAGATGTGTGTTTGTTTTGAGGACGTCTCTCTGGAGAGTCTTAGCAAAGAGGTCACACAGATAATCAGAGCAATTCTCAGAGACACTGAGAACAAGCTCCACAATTCCCTCCTGGCACTTTCCCTGTAGGAGATACCGCAAGACGTTTCTGTACATTGGGCACAGCGCTCTGCACGGTGTTAGCAGAGACTTTCCCGGGACAGTGAAACCCTATGTCAGAGACACTGAGAAGAAGCCCCAATGTTCCCTCCAGGCACTTTCAGTGTGGGTGCCTTCTCCACGTGGTTCCTGGTTTCACTGCGGCTCTGAAGAGAATGTTAGCAAAGAGGTAACCGGGACAGTGAAAACAGTACTCAAAGACAGGGAGAGCAAGCTCTCTCTTGGCACTTTGGATGTGGGACATACAGCGAGCTGTTTGCTGCTTTTGCGTTTGGCTGTTGGGAGATTTACAGCACAAAGATATCTAGTTGATTTGAAGCAGTTCCGAGAAAGTCTAAACATAATCCCCACTTCTCCCTCCTGGCACTTTCCATGTGGGAGATATAGCAGGATGTATATTGGTTTTGAGGACAACTCAATGGACAGTGTAGGGAGAAAAGGTCCTGGCTCCTTGAATGCCGATTCTGGAGACACTGCGATCAATGTGGGAGATATGTCAAGATGTGTGTTTGTTTTGAGGATGTCTCTCTGGAGAGTCTTAGCAAAGAGGTCACACAGATAATCAGAGCAATTCTCAGAGACACTGAGAACAAGCTCCACAATTCCCTCCTGGCACTTTCCCTGTAGGAGATACCGCAAGACGTTTCTGTACATTGGGCACAGCGCTCTGCACGGTGTTAGCAGAGACTTTCCCGGGACAGTGAAACCCTATGTCAGAGACACTGAGAAGAAGCCCCAATGTTCCCTCCAGGCACTTTCAGTGTGGGTGCCTTCTCCACGTGGTTCCTGGTTTCACTGCGGCTCTGAAGAGAACGTTAGCAAAGAGGTAACCGGGACAGTGAAAACAGTACTCAAAGACAGGGAGAGCAAGCTCTCTCTTGGCACTTTGGATGTGGGACATACAGCGAGATGTTTGCTGCTTTTGCGTTTGGCTGTTGGGAGATTTACAGCACAAAGATATCTAGTTGATTTGAAGCAGTTCCGAGAAAGTCTAAACATAATCCCCACTTCTCCCTCCTGGCACTTTCCATGTGGGAGATATAGCAGGATGTATATTGGTTTTGAGGACAACTCAATGGACAGTGTAGGGAGAAAAGGTCCTGGCTCCTTGAATGCCGATTCTGGAGACACTGCGATCAATGTGGGAGATATGTCAAGATGTGTGTTTGTTTTGAGGACGTCTCTCTGGAGAGTCTTAGCAAAGAGGTCACACAGATAATCAGAGCAATTCTCAGAGACACTGAGAACAAGCTCCACAATTCCCTCCTGGCACTTTCCCTGTAGGAGATACCGCAAGACGTTTCTGTATATTGGGCACAGCGCTCTGCACGGTGTTAGCAGAGACTTTCCCGGGACAGTGAAACCCTATGTCAGAGACACTGAGAAGAAGCCCCAATGTTCCCTCCAGGCACTTTCAGTGTGGGTGCCTTCTCCACGTGGTTCCTGGTTTCACTGCGGCTCTGAAGAGAACGTTAGCAAAGAGGTAACCGGGACAGTGAAAACAGTACTCAAAGACAGGGAGAGCAAGCTCTCTCTTGGCACTTTGGATGTGGGACATACAGCGAGCTGTTTGCTGCTTTTGCGTTTGGCTGTTGGGAGATTTACAGCACAAAGGTATCTAGTTGATTTGAAGCAGTTCCGAGAAAGTCTAAACATAATCCCCACTTCTCCCTCCTGGCACTTTCCATGTGGGAGATATAGCAGGATGTATATTGGTTTTGAGGACAACTCAATGGACAGTGTAGGGAGAAAAGGTCCTGGCTCCTTGAATGCCGTTTCTGGAGACACTGCGATCAATGTGGGAGATATGTCAAGATGTGTGTTTGTTTTGAGGACGTCTCTCTGGAGAGTCTTAGCAAAGAGGTCACACAGATAATCAGAGCAATTCTCAGAGACACTGAGAACAAGCTCCACAATTCCCTCCTGGCACTTTCCCTGTAGGAGATACCGCAAGACGTTTCTGTATATTGGGCACAGCGCTCTGCACGGTGTTAGCAGAGACTTTCCCGGGACAGTGAAACCCTATGTCAGAGACACTGAGAAGAAGCCCCAATGTTCCCTCCAGGCACTTTCAGTGTGGGTGCCTTCTCCACGTGGTTCCTGGTTTCACTGCGGCTCTGAAGAGAACGTTAGCAAAGAGGTAACCGGGACAGTGAAAACAGTACTCAAAGACAGGGAGAGCAAGCTCTCTCTTGGCACTTTGGATGTGGGACATACAGCGAGATGTTTGCTGCTTTTGCGTTTGGCTGTTGGGAGATTTACAGCACAAAGCTATCTAGTTGATTTGAAGCAGTTCCGAGAAAGTCTAAACATAATCCCCACTTCTCCCTCCTGGCACTTTCCATGTGGGAGATATAGCAGGATGTATATTGGTTTTGAGGACAACTCAATGGACAGTGTAGGGAGAAAAGGTCCTGGCTCCTTGAATGCCGTTTCTGGAGACACTGCGATCAATGTGGGAGATATGTCAAGAGGTGTGTTTGTTTTGAGGACGTCTCTCTGGAGAGTCTTAGCAAAGAGGTCACACAGATAATCAGAGCAATTCTCAGAGACACTGAGAACAAGCTCCACAATTCCCTCCTGGCACTTTCCCTGTAGGAGATACCGCAAGACGTTTCTGTACATTGGGCACAGCGCTCTGCACGGTGTTAGCAGAGACTTTCCCGGGACAGTGAAACCCTATGTCAGAGACACTGAGAAGAAGCCCCAATGTTCCCTCCAGGCACTTTCAGTGTGGGTGCCTTCTCCACGTGGTTCCTGGTTTCACTGCGGCTCTGAAGAGAACGTTAGCAAAGAGGTAACCGGGACAGTGAAAACAGTACTCAAAGACAGGGAGAGCAAGCTCTCTCTTGGCACTTTGGATGTGGGACATACAGCGAGATGTTTGCTGCTTTTGCGTTTGGCTGTTGGGAGATTTACAGCACAAAGATATCTAGTTGATTTGAAGCAGTTCCGAGAAAGTCTAAACATAATCCCCACTTCTCCCTCCTGGCACTTTCCATGTGGGAGATATAGCAGGATGTATATTGGTTTTGAGGACAACTCAATGGACAGTGTAGGGAGAAAAGGTCCTGGCTCCTTGAATGCCGTTTCTGGAGACACTGCGATCAATGTGGGAGATATGTCAAGATGTGTGTTTGTTTTGAGGACGTCTCTCTGGAGAGTCTTAGCAAAGAGGTCACACAGATAATCAGAGCAATTCTCAGAGACACTGACAACAAGCTCCACAATTCCCTCCTGGCACTTTCCCTGTAGGAGATACCGCAAGACGTTTCTGTATATTGGGCACAGCGCTCTGCACGGTGTTAGCAGAGACTTTCCCGGGACAGTGAAACCCTATGTCAGAGACACTGAGAAGAAGCCCCAATGTTCCCTCCAGGCACTTTCAGTGTGGGTGCCTTCTCCACGTGGTTCCTGGTTTCACTGCGGCTCTGAAGAGAATGTTAGCAAAGAGGTAACCGGGACAGTGAAAACAGTACTCAAAGACAGGGAGAGCAAGCTCTCTCTTGGCACTTTGGATGTGGGACATACAGCGAGATGTTTGCTGCTTTTGCGTTTGGCTGTTGGGAGATTTACAGCACAAAGATATCTAGTTGATTTGAAGCAGTTCCGAGAAAGTCTAAACATAATCCCCACTTCTCCCTCCTGGCACTTTCCATGTGGGAGATATAGCAGGATGTATATTGGTTTTGAGGACAACTCAATGGACAGTGTAGGGAGAAAAGGTCCTGGCTCCTTGAATGCCGTTTCTGGAGACACTGCGATCAATGTGGGAGATATGTCAAGATGTGTGTTTGTTTTGAGGACGTCTCTCTGGAGAGTCTTAGCAAAGAGGTCACACGGATAATCAGAGCAATTCTCAGAGACACTGAGAACAAGCTCGACAATTCCCTCCTGGCACTTTCCCTGTAGGAGATACCGCAAGACGTTTCTGTACATTGGGCACAGCGCTCCGCACGGTGTTAGCAGAGACTTTCCCGGGACAGTGAAACCCTATGTCAGAGACACTGAGAAGAAGCCCCAATGTTCCCTCCAGGCACTTTCAGTGTGGGTGCCTTCTCCACGTGGTTCCTGGTTTCACTGCGGCTCTGAAGAGAATGTTAGCAAAGAGGTAACCGGGACAGTGAAAACAGTACTCAAAGACAGGGAGAGCAAGCTCTCTCTTGGCACTTTGGATGTGGGACATACAGCGAGATGTTTGCTGCTTTTGCATTTGGCTGTTGGGAGATTTACAGCACAAAGATATCTAGTTGATTTGAAGCAGTTCCGAGAAAGTCTAAACATAATCCCCACTTCTCCCTCCTGGCACTTTCCATGTGGGAGATATAGCAGGATGTATATTGGTTTTGAGGACAACTCAATGGACAGTGTAGGGAGAAAAGGTCCTGGCTCCTTGAATGCCGTTTCTGGAGACACTGCGATCAATGTGGGAGATATGTCAAGATGTGTGTTTGTTTTGAGGACGTCTCTCTGGAGAGTCTTAGCAAAGAGGTCACACAGATAATCAGAGCAATTCTCAGAGACACTGAGAACAAGCTCCACAATTCCCTCCTGGCACTTTCCCTGTAGGAGATACCGCAAGACGTTTCTGTATATTGGGCACAGCGCTCTGCACGGTGTTAGCAGAGACTTTCCCGGGACAGTGAAACCCTATGTCAGAGACACTGAGAAGAAGCCCCAATGTTCCCTCCAGGCACTTTCAGTGTGGGTGCCTTCTCCACGTGGTTCCTGGTTTCACTGCGGCTCTGAAGAGAACGTTAGCAAAGAGGTAACCGGGACAGTGAAAACAGTACTCAAAGACAGGGAGAGCAAGCTCTCTCTTGGCACTTTGGATGTGGGACATACAGCGAGATGTTTGCTGCTTTTGCGTTTGGCTGTTGGGAGATTTACAGCACAAAGATATCTAGTTGATTTGAAGCAGTTCCGAGAAAGTCTAAACATAATCCCCACTTCTCCCTCCTGGCACTTTCCATGTGGGAGATATAGCAGGATGTATATTGGTTTTGAGGACAACTCAATGGACAGTGTAGGGAGAAAAGGTCCTGGCTCCTTGAATGCCGTTTCTGGAGACACTGCGATCAATGTGGGAGATATGTCAAGATGTGTGTTTGTTTTGAGGACGTCTCTCTGGAGAGTCTTAGCAAAGAGGTCACACAGATAATCAGAGCAATTCTCAGAGACACTGAGAACAAGCTCCACAATTCCCTCCTGGCACTTTCCCTGTAGGAGATACCGCAAGACGTTTCTGTATATTGGGCACAGCGCTCTGCACGGTGTTAGCAGAGACTTTCCCGGGACAGTGAAACCCTATGTCAGAGACACTGAGAAGAAGCCCCAATGTTCCCTCCAGGCACTTTCAGTGTGGGTGCCTTCTCCACGTGGTTCCTGGTTTCACTGCGGCTCTGAAGAGAATGTTAGCAAAGAGGTAACCGGGACAGTGAAAACAGTACTCAAAGACAGGGAGAGCAAGCTCTCTCTTGGCACTTTGGATGTGGGACATACAGCGAGATGTTTGCTGCTTTTGCGTTTGGCTGTTGGGAGATTTACAGCACAAAGATATCTAGTTGATTTGAAGCAGTTCCGAGAAAGTCTAAACATAATCCCCACTTCTCCCTCCTGGCACTTTCCATGTGGGAGATATAGCAGGATGTATATTGGTTTTGAGGACAACTCAATGGACAGTGTAGGGAGAAAAGGTCCTGGCTCCTTGAATGCCGTTTCTGGAGACACTGCGATCAATGTGGGAGATATGTCAAGATGTGTGTTTGTTTTGAGGACGTCTCTCTGGAGAGTCTTAGCAAAGAGGTCACACAGATAATCAGAGCAATTCTCAGAGACACTGAGAACAAGCTCCACAATTCCCTCCTGGCACTTTCCCTGTAGGAGATACCGCAAGACGTTTCTGTACATTGGGCACAGCGCTCTGCACGGTGTTAGCAGAGACTTTCCCGGGACAGTGAAACCCTATGTCAGAGACACTGAGAAGAAGCCCCAATGTTCCCTCCAGGCACTTTCAGTGTGGGTGCCTTCTCCACGTGGTTCCTGGTTTCACTGCGGCTCTGAAGAGAATGTTAGCAAAGAGGTAACCGGGACAGTGAAAACAGTACTCAAAGACAGGGAGAGCAAGCTC
Organism: Larus michahellis; assembly: GCF_964199755.1. Classification (NCBI taxonomy): domain Eukaryota; kingdom Metazoa; phylum Chordata; class Aves; order Charadriiformes; family Laridae; genus Larus; species Larus michahellis. Next base: position 319,035 of record NW_027436056.1, read on the forward strand.
TCTCTTGGCACTTTGGATGTGGGACATACAGCGAGATGTTTGCTGCTTTTGCGTTTGGCTGTTGGGAGATTTACAGCACAAAGATATCTAGTTGATTTGAAGCAGTTCCGAGAAAGTCTAAACATAATCCCCACTTCTCCCTCCTGGCACTTTCCATGTGGGAGATATAGCAGGATGTATATTGGTTTTGAGGACAACTCAATGGACAGTGTAGGGAGAAAAGGTCCTGGCTCCTTGAATGCCGTTTCTGGAGACACTGCGATCAATGTGGGAGATATGTCAAGATGTGTGTTTGTTTTGAGGACGTCTCTCTGGAGAGTCTTAGCAAAGAGGTCACACAGATAATCAGAGCAATTCTCAGAGACACTGAGAACAAGCTCCACAATTCCCTCCTGGCACTTTCCCTGTAGGAGATACCGCAAGACGTTTCTGTATATTGGGCACAGCGCTCTGCACGGTGTTAGCAGAGACTTTCCCGGGACAGTGAAACCCTATGTCAGAGACACTGAGAAGAAGCCCCAATGTTCCCTCCAGGCACTTTCAGTGTGGGTGCCTTCTCCACGTGGTTCCTGGTTTCACTGCGGCTCTGAAGAGAATGTTAGCAAAGAGGTAACCGGGACAGTGAAAACAGTACTCAAAGACAGGGAGAGCAAGCTCTCTCTTGGCACTTTGGATGTGGGACATACAGCGAGATGTTTGCTGCTTTTGCGTTTGGCTGTTGGGAGATTTACAGCACAAAGATATCTAGTTGATTTGAAGCAGTTCCGAGAAAGTCTAAACATAATCCCCACTTCTCCCTCCTGGCACTTTCCATGTGGGAGATATAGCAGGATGTATATTGGTTTTGAGGACAACTCAATGGACAGTGTAGGGAGAAAAGGTCCTGGCTCCTTGAATGCCGTTTCTGGAGACACTGCGATCAATGTGGGAGATATGTCAAGATGTGTGTTTGTTTTGAGGACGGCTCTCTGGAGAGTCTTAGCAAAGAGGTCACAGGGATAATCAGAGCAATTCTCAGAGACACTGAGAACAAGCTCGACAATTCCCTCCTGGCACTTTCCCTGTAGGAGATACCGCAAGACGTTTCTGTACATTGGGCACAGCGCTCCGCACGGTGTTAGCAGAGACTTTCCCGGGACAGTGAAACCCTATGTCAGAGACACTGAGAAGAAGCCCCAATGTTCCCTCCAGGCACTTTCAGTGTGGGTGCCTTCTCCACGTGGTTCCTGGTTTCACTGCGGCTCTGAAGAGAATGTTAGCAAAGAGGTAACCGGGACAGTGAAAACAGTACTCAAAGACAGGGAGAGCAAGCTCTCTCTTGACACTTTGGATGTGGGACATACAGCGAGATGTTTGCTGCTTTTGCGTTTGGCTGTTGGGAGATTTACAGCACAAAGATATCTAGTTGATTTGAAGCAGTTCCGAGAAAGTCTAAACATAATCCCCACTTCTCCCTCCTGGCACTTTCCATGTGGGAGATATAGCAGGATGTATATTGGTTTTGAGGACAACTCAATGGACAGTGTAGGGAGAAAAGGTCCTGGCTCCTTGAATGCCGTTTCTGGAGACACTGCGATCAATGTGGGAGATATGTCAAGATGTGTGTTTGTTTTGAGGACGGCTCTCTGGAGAGTCTTAGCAAAGAGGTCACACAGATAATCAGAGCAATTCTCAGAGACACTGAGAACAAGCTCCACAATTCCCTCCTGGCACTTTCCCTGTAGGAGATACCGCAAGACGTTTCTGTATATTGGGCACAGCGCTCTGCACGGTGTTAGCAGAGACTTTCCCGGGACAGTGAAACCCTATGTCAGAGACACTGAGAAGAAGCCCCAATGTTCCCTCCAGGCACTTTCAGTGTGGGTGCCTTCTCCACGTGGTTCCTGGTTTCACTGCGGCTCTGAAGAGAATGTTAGCAAAGAGGTAACCGGGACAGTGAAAACAGTACTCAAAGACAGGGAGAGCAAGCTCTCTCTTGGCACTTTGGATGTGGGACATACAGCGAGATGTTTGCTGCTTTTGCGTTTGGCTGTTGGGAGATTTACAGCACAAAGATATCTAGTTGATTTGAAGCAGTTCCGAGAAAGTCTAAACATAATCCCCACTTCTCCCTCCTGGCACTTTCCATGTGGGAGATATAGCAGGATGTATATTGGTTTTGAGGACAACTCAATGGACAGTGTAGGGAGAAAAGGTCCTGGCTCCTTGAATGCCGTTTCTGGAGACACTGCGATCAATGTGGGAGATATGTCAAGATGTGTGTTTGTTTTGAGGACGTCTCTCTGGAGAGTCTTAGCAAAGAGGTCACACAGATAATCAGAGCAATTCTCAGAGACACTGAGAACAAGCTCCACAATTCCCTCCTGGCACTTTCCCTGTAGGAGATACCGCAAGACGTTTCTGTACATTGGGCACAGCGCTCTGCACGGTGTTAGCAGAGACTTTCCCGGGACAGTGAAACCCTATGTCAGAGACACTGAGAAGAAGCCCCAATGTTCCCTCCAGGCACTTTCAGTGTGGGTGCCTTCTCCACGTGGTTCCTGGTTTCACTGCGGCTCTGAAGAGAATGTTAGCAAAGAGGTAACCGGGACAGTGAAAACAGTACTCAAAGACAGGGAGAGCAAGCTCTCTCTTGGCACTTTGGATGTGGGACATACAGCGAGATGTTTGCTGCTTTTGCGTTTGGCTGTTGGGAGATTTACAGCACAAAGCTATCTAGTTGATTTGAAGCAGTTCCGAGAAAGTCTAAACATAATCCCCACTTCTCCCTCCTGGCACTTTCCATGTGGGAGATATAGCAGGATGTATATTGGTTTTGAGGACAACTCAATGGACAGTGTAGGGAGAAAAGGTCCTGGCTCCTTGAATGCCGTTTCTGGAGACACTGCGATCAATGTGGGAGATATGTCAAGATGTGTGTTTGTTTTGAGGACGTCTCTCTGGAGAGTCTTAGCAAAGAGGTCACACAGATAATCAGAGCAATTCTCAGAGACACTGAGAACAAGCTCCACAATTCCCTCCTGGCACTTTCCCTGTAGGAGATACCGCAAGACGTTTCTGTATATTGGGCACAGCGCTCTGCACGGTGTTAGCAGAGACTTTCCCGGGACAGTGAAACCCTATGTCAGAGACACTGAGAAGAAGCCCCAATGTTCCCTCCAGGCACTTTCAGTGTGGGTGCCTTCTCCACGTGGTTCCTGGTTTCACTGCGGCTCTGAAGAGAATGTTAGCAAAGAGGTAACCGGGACAGTGAAAACAGTACTCAAAGACAGGGAGAGCAAGCTCTCTCTTGGCACTTTGGATGTGGGACATACAGCAAGATGTTTGCTGCTTTTGCGTTTGGCTGTTGGGAGATTTACAGCACAAAGATATCTAGTTGATTTGAAGCAGTTCCGAGAAAGTCTAAACATAATCCCCACTTCTCCCTCCTGGCACTTTCCATGTGGGAGATATAGCAGGATGTATATTGGTTTTGAGGACAACTCAATGGACAGTGTAGGGAGAAAAGGTCCTGGCTCCTTGAATGCCGTTTCTGGAGACACTGCGATCAATGTGGGAGATATGTCAAGATGTGTGTTTGTTTTGAGGACGTCTCTCTGGAGAGTCTTAGCAAAGAGGTCACACAGATAATCAGAGCAATTCTCAGAGACACTGAGAACAAGCTCCACAATTCCCTCCTGGCACTTTCCCTGTAGGAGATACCGCAAGACGTTTCTGTACATTGGGCACAGCGCTCTGCACGGTGTTAGCAGAGACTTTCCCGGGACAGTGAAACCCTATGTCAGAGACACTGAGAAGAAGCCCCAATGTTCCCTCCAGGCACTTTCAGTGTGGGTGCCTTCTCCACGTGGTTCCTGGTTTCACTGCGGCTCTGAAGAGAACGTTAGCAAAGAGGTAACCGGGACAGTGAAAACAGTACTCAAAGACAGGGAGAGCAAGCTCTCTCTTGGCACTTTGGATGTGGGACATACAGCGAGATGTTTGCTGCTTTTGCGTTTGGCTGTTGGGAGATTTACAGCACAAAGATATCTAGTTGATTTGAAGCAGTTCCGAGAAAGTCTAAACATAATCCCCACTTCTCCCTCCTGGCACTTTCCATGTGGGAGATATAGCAGGATGTATATTGGTTTTGAGGACAACTCAATGGACAGTGTAGGGAGAAAAGGTCCTGGCTCCTTGAATGCCGTTTCTGGAGACACTGCGATCAATGTGGGAGATATGTCAAGATGTGTGTTTGTTTTGAGGACGTCTCTCTGGAGAGTCTTAGCAAAGAGGTCACACAGATAATCAGAGCAATTCTCAGAGACACTGAGAACAAGCTCCACAATTCCCTCCTGGCACTTTCCCTGTAGGAGATACCGCAAGACGTTTCTGTATATTGGGCACAGCGCTCTGCACGGTGTTAGCAGAGACTTTCCCGGGACAGTGAAACCCTATGTCAGAGACACTGAGAAGAAGCCCCAATGTTCCCTCCAGGCACTTTCAGTGTGGGTGCCTTCTCCACGTGGTTCCTGGTTTCACTGCGGCTCTGAAGAGAGTGTTAGCAAAGAGGTAACCGGGACAGTGAAAACAGTACTCAAAGACAGGGAGAGCAAGCTCTCTCTTGGCACTTTGGATGTGGGACATACAGCGAGCTGTTTGCTGCTTTTGCGTTTGGCTGTTGGGAGATTTACAGCACAAAGATATCTAGTTGATTTGAAGCAGTTCCGAGAAAGTCTAAACATAATCCCCACTTCTCCCTCCTGGCACTTTCCATGTGGGAGATATAGCAGGATGTATATTGGTTTTGAGGACAACTCAATGGACAGTGTAGGGAGAAAAGGTCCTGGCTCCTTGAATGCCGTTTCTGGAGACACTGCGATCAATGTGGGAGATATGTCAAGATGTGTGTTTGTTTTGAGGACGGCTCTCTGGAGAGTCTTAGCAAAGAGGTCACACAGATAATCAGAGCAATTCTCAGAGACACTGAGAACAAGCTCCACAATTCCCTCCTGGCACTTTCCCTGTAGGAGATACCGCAAGACGTTTCTGTATATTGGGCACAGCGCTCTGCACGGTGTTAGCAGAGACTTTCCCGGGACAGTGAAACCCTATGTCAGAGACACTGAGAAGAAGCCCCAATGTTCCCTCCAGGCACTTTCAGTGTGGGTGCCTTCTCCACGTGGTTCCTGGTTTCACTGCGGCTCTGAAGAGAATGTTAGCAAAGAGGTAACCGGGACAGTGAAAACAGTACTCAAAGACAGGGAGAGCAAGCTCTCTCTTGGCACTTTGGATGTGGGACATACAGCGAGCTGTTTGCTGCTTTTGCGTTTGGCTGTTGGGAGATTTACAGCACAAAGATATCTAGTTGATTTGAAGCAGTTCCGAGAAAGTCTAAACATAATCCCCACTTCTCCCTCCTGGCACTTTCCATGTGGGAGATATAGCAGGATGTATATTGGTTTTGAGGACAACTCAATGGACAGTGTAGGGAGAAAAGGTCCTGGCTCCTTGAATGCCGTTTCTGGAGACACTGCGATCAATGTGGGAGATATGTCAAGATGTGTGTTTGTTTTGAGGACGTCTCTCTGGAGAGTCTTAGCAAAGAGGTCACACAGATAATCAGAGCAATTCTCAGAGACACTGAGAACAAGCTCCACAATTCCCTCCTGGCACTTTCCCTGTAGGAGATACCGCAAGACGTTTCTGTACATTGGGCACAGCGCTCTGCACGGTGTTAGCAGAGACTTTCCCGGGACAGTGAAACCCTATGTCAGAGACACTGAGAAGAAGCCCCAATGTTCCCTCCAGGCACTTTCAGTGTGGGTGCCTTCTCCACGTGGTTCCTGGTTTCACTGCGGCTCTGAAGAGAATGTTAGCAAAGAGGTAACCGGGACAGTGAAAACAGTACTCAAAGACAGGGAGAGCAAGCTCTCTCTTGGCACTTTGGATGTGGGACATACAGCGAGATGTTTGCTGCTTTTGCGTTTGGCTGTTGGGAGATTTACAGCACAAAGCTATCTAGTTGATTTGAAGCAGTTCCGAGAAAGTCTAAACATAATCCCCACTTCTCCCTCCTGGCACTTTCCATGTGGGAGATATAGCAGGATGTATATTGGTTTTGAGGACAACTCAATGGACAGTGTAGGGAGAAAAGGTCCTGGCTCCTTGAATGCCGTTTCTGGAGACACTGCGATCAATGTGGGAGATATGTCAAGATGTGTGTTTGTTTTGAGGACGTCTCTCTGGAGAGTCTTAGCAAAGAGGTCACACAGATAATCAGAGCAATTCTCAGAGACACTGAGAACAAGCTCCACAATTCCCTCCTGGCACTTTCCCTGTAGGAGATACCGCAAGACGTTTCTGTACATTGGGCACAGCGCTCTGCACGGTGTTAGCAGAGACTTTCCCGGGACAGTGAAACCCTATGTCAGAGACACTGAGAAGAAGCCCCAATGTTCCCTCCAGGCACTTTCAGTGTGGGTGCCTTCTCCACGTGGTTCCTGGTTTCACTGCGGCTCTGAAGAGAATGTTAGCAAAGAGGTAACCGGGACAGTGAAAACAGTACTCAAAGACAGGGAGAGCAAGCTCTCTCTTGGCACTTTGGATGTGGGACATACAGCGAGATGTTTGCTGCTTTTGCGTTTGGCTGTTGGGAGATTTACAGCACAAAGCTATCTAGTTGATTTGAAGCAGTTCCGAGAAAGTCTAAACATAATCCCCACTTCTCCCTCCTGGCACTTTCCATGTGGGAGATATAGCAGGATGTATATTGGTTTTGAGGACAACTCAATGGACAGTGTAGGGAGAAAAGGTCCTGGCTCCTTGAATGCCGTTTCTGGAGACACTGCGATCAATGTGGGAGATATGTCAAGATGTGTGTTTGTTTTGAGGACGGCTCTCTGGAGAGTCTTAGCAAAGAGGTCACACAGATAATCAGAGCAATTCTCAGAGACACTGAGAACAAGCTCCACAATTCCCTCCTGGCACTTTCCCTGTAGGAGATACCGCAAGACGTTTCTGTATATTGGGCACAGCGCTCTGCACGGTGTTAGCAGAGACTTTCCCGGGACAGTGAAACCCTATGTCAGAGACACTGAGAAGACGCCCCAATGTTCCCTCCAGGCACTTTCAGTGTGGGTGCCTTCTCCACGTGGTTCCTGGTTTCACTGCGGCTCTGAAGAGAATGTTAGCAAAGAGGTAACCGGGACAGTGAAAACAGTACTCAAAGACAGGGAGAGCAAGCTCTCTCTTGGCACTTTGGATGTGGGACATACAGCGAGATGTTTGCTGCTTTTGCGTTTGGCTGTTGGGAGATTTACAGCACAAAGATATCTAGTTGATTTGAAGCAGTTCCGAGAAAGTCTAAACATAATCCCCACTTCTCCCTCCTGGCACTTTCCATGTGGGAGATATAGCAGGATGTATATTGGTTTTGAGGACAACTCAATGGACAGTGTAGGGAGAAAAGGTCCTGGCTCCTTGAATGCCGTTTCTGGAGACACTGCGATCAATGTGGGAGATATGTCAAGATGTGTGTTTGTTTTGAGGACGGCTCTCTGGAGAGTCTTAGCAAAGAGGTCACACAGATAATCAGAGCAATTCTCAGAGACACTGAGAACAAGCTCCACAATTCCCTCCTGGCACTTTCCCTGTAGGAGATACCGCAAGACGTTTCTGTACATTGGGCACAGCGCTCTGCACGGTGTTAGCAGAGACTTTCCCGGGACAGTGAAACCCTATGTCAGAGACACTGAGAAGAAGCCCCAATGTTCCCTCCAGGCACTTTCAGTGTGGGTGCCTTCTCCACGTGGTTCCTGGTTTCACTGCGGCTCTGAAGAGAATGTTAGCAAAGAGGTAACCGGGACAGTGAAAACAGTACTCAAAGACAGGGAGAGCAAGCTCTCTCTTGGCACTTTGGATGTGGGACATACAGCGAGCTGTTTGCTGCTTTTGCGTTTGGCTGTTGGGAGATTTACAGCACAAAGATATCTAGTTGATTTGAAGCAGTTCCGAGAAAGTCTAAACATAATCCCCACTTCTCCCTCCTGGCACTTTCCATGTGGGAGATATAGCAGGATGTATATTGGTTTTGAGGACAACTCAATGGACAGTGTAGGGAGAAAAGGTCCTGGCTCCTTGAATGCCGTTTCTGGAGACACTGCGATCAATGTGGGAGATATGTCAAGATGTGTGTTTGTTTTGAGGACGGCTCTCTGGAGAGTCTTAGCAAAGAGGTCACAGGGATAATCAGAGCAATTCTCAGAGACACTGAGAACAAGCTCCACAATTCCCTCCTGGCACTTTCCCTGTAGGAGATACCGCAAGACGTTTCTGTATATTGGGCACAGCGCTCTGCACGGTGTTAGCAGAGACTTTCCCGGGACAGTGAAACCCTATGTCAGAGACACTGAGAAGAAGCCCCAATGTTCCCTCCAGGCACTTTCAGTGTGGGTGCCTTCTCCACGTGGTTCCTGGTTTCACTGCGGCTCTGAAGAGAACGTTAGCAAAGAGGTAACCGGGACAGTGAAAACAGTACTCAAAGACAGGGAGAGCAAGCTCTCTCTTGGCACTTTGGATGTGGGACATACAGCGAGATGTTTGCTGCTTTTGCGTTTGGCTGTTGGGAGATTTACAGCACAAAGATATCTAGTTGATTTGAAGCAGTTCCGAGAAAGTCTAAACATAATCCCCACTTCTCCCTCCTGGCACTTTCCATGTGGGAGATATAGCAGGATGTATATTGGTTTTGAGGACAACTCAATGGACAGTGTAGGGAGAAAAGGTCCTGGCTCCTTGAATGCCGTTTCTGGAGACACTGCGATCAATGTGGGAGATATGTCAAGATGTGTGTTTGTTTTGAGGACGTCTCTCTGGAGAGTCTTAGCAAAGAGGTCACACAGATAATCAGAGCAATTCTCAGAGACACTGAGAACAAGCTCCACAATTCCCTCCTGGCACTTTCCCTGTAGGAGATACCGCAAGACGTTTCTGTACATTGGGCACAGCGCTCTGCACGGTGTTAGCAGAGACTTTCCCGGGACAGTGAAACCCTATGTCAGAGACACTGAGAAGAAGCCCCAATGTTCCCTCCAGGCACTTTCAGTGTGGGTGCCTTCTCCACGTGGTTCCTGGTTTCACTGCGGCTCTGAAGAGAATGTTAGCAAAGAGGTAACCGGGACAGTGAAAACAGTACTCAAAGACAGGGAGAGCAAGCTCTCTCTTGGCACTTTGGATGTGGGACATACAGCGAGCTGTTTGCTGCTTTTGCGTTTGGCTGTTGGGAGATTTACAGCACAAAGATATCTAGTTGATTTGAAGCAGTTCCGAGAAAGTCTAAACATAATCCCCACTTCTCCCTCCTGGCACTTTCCATGTGGGAGATATAGCAGGATGTATATTGGTTTTGAGGACAACTCAATGGACAGTGTAGGGAGAAAAGGTCCTGGCTCCTTGAATGCCGTTTCTGGAGACACTGCGATCAATGTGGGAGATATGTCAAGATGTGTGTTTGTTTTGAGGACGTCTCTCTGGAGAGTCTTAGCAAAGAGGTCACACAGATAATCAGAGCAATTCTCAGAGACACTGAGAACAAGCTCCACAATTCCCTCCTGGCACTTTCCCTGTAGGAGATACCGCAAGACGTTTCTGTATATTGGGCACAGCGCTCTGCACGGTGTTAGCAGAGACTTTCCCGGGACAGTGAAACCCTATGTCAGAGACACTGAGAAGAAGCCCCAATGTTCCCTCCAGGCACTTTCAGTGTGGGTGCCTTCTCCACGTGGTTCCTGGTTTCACTGCGGCTCTGAAGAGAATGTTAGCAAAGAGGTAACCGGGACAGTGAAAACAGTACTCAAAGACAGGGAGAGCAAGCTCTCTCTTGGCACTTTGGATGTGGGACATACAGCGAGCTGTTTGCTGCTTTTGCGTTTGGCTGTTGGGAGATTTACAGCACAAAGATATCTAGTTGATTTGAAGCAGTTCCGAGAAAGTCTAAACATAATCCCCACTTCTCCCTCCTGGCACTTTCCATGTGGGAGATATAGCAGGATGTATATTGGTTTTGAGGACAACTCAATGGACAGTGTAGGGAGAAAAGGTCCTGGCTCCTTGAATGCCGTTTCTGGAGACACTGCGATCAATGTGGGAGATATGTCAAGATGTGTGTTTGTTTTGAGGACGTCTCTCTGGAGAGTCTTAGCAAAGAGGTCACACAGATAATCAGAGCAATTCTCAGAGACACTGAGAACAAGCTCCACAATTCCCTCCTGGCACTTTCCCTGTAGGAGATACCGCAAGACGTTTCTGTACATTGGGCACAGCGCTCTGCACGGTGTTAGCAGAGACTTTCCCGGGACAGTGAAACCCTATGTCAGAGACACTGAGAAGAAGCCCCAATGTTCCCTCCAGGCACTTTCAGTGTGGGTGCCTTCTCCACGTGGTTCCTGGTTTCACTGCGGCTCTGAAGAGAATGTTAGCAAAGAGGTAACCGGGACAGTGAAAACAGTACTCAAAGACAGGGAGAGCAAGCTCTCTCTTGGCACTTTGGATGTGGGACATACAGCGAGATGTTTGCTGCTTTTGCGTTTGGCTGTTGGGAGATTTACAGCACAAAGATATCTAGTTGATTTGAAGCAGTTCCGAGAAAGTCTAAACATAATCCCCACTTCTCCCTCCTGGCACTTTCCATGTGGGAGATATAGCAGGATGTATATTGGTTTTGAGGACAACTCAATGGACAGTGTAGGGAGAAAAGGTCCTGGCTCCTTGAATGCCGTTTCTGGAGACACTGCGATCAATGTGGGAGATATGTCAAGATGTGTGTTTGTTTTGAGGACGGCTCTCTGGAGAGTCTTAGCAAAGAGGTCACACAGATAATCAGAGCAATTCTCAGAGACACTGAGAACAAGCTCCACAATTCCCTCCTGGCACTTTCCCTGTAGGAGATACCGCAAGACGTTTCTGTATATTGGGCACAGCGCTCTGCACGGTGTTAGCAGAGACTTTCCCGGGACAGTGAAACCCTATGTCAGAGACACTGAGAAGACGCCCCAATGTTCCCTCCAGGCACTTTCAGTGTGGGTGCCTTCTCCACGTGGTTCCTGGTTTCACTGCGGCTCTGAAGAGAATGTTAGCAAAGAGGTAACCGGGACAGTGAAAACAGTACTCAAAGACAGGGAGAGCAAGCTCTCTCTTGGCACTTTGGATGTGGGACATACAGCGAGATGTTTGCTGCTTTTGCGTTTGGCTGTTGGGAGATTTACAGCACAAAGATATCTAGTTGATTTGAAGCAGTTCCGAGAAAGTCTAAACATAATCCCCACTTCTCCCTCCTGGCACTTTCCATGTGGGAGATATAGCAGGATGTATATTGGTTTTGAGGACAACTCAATGGACAGTGTAGGGAGAAAAGGTCCTGGCTCCTTGAATGCCGTTTCTGGAGACACTGCGATCAATGTGGGAGATATGTCAAGATGTGTGTTTGTTTTGAGGACGTCTCTCTGGAGAGTCTTAGCAAAGAGGTCACACAGATAATCAGAGCAATTCTCAGAGACACTGAGAACAAGCTCCACAATTCCCTCCTGGCACTTTCCCTGTAGGAGATACCGCAAGACGTTTCTGTACATTGGGCACAGCGCTCTGCACGGTGTTAGCAGAGACTTTCCCGGGACAGTGAAACCCTATGTCAGAGACACTGAGAAGAAGCCCCAATGTTCCCTCCAGGCACTTTCAGTGTGGGTGCCTTCTCCACGTGGTTCCTGGTTTCACTGCGGCTCTGAAGAGAATGTTAGCAAAGAGGTAACCGGGACAGTGAAAACAGTACTCAAAGACAGGGAGAGCAAGCTCTCTCTTGGCACTTTGGATGTGGGACATACAGCGAGATGTTTGCTGCTTTTGCGTTTGGCTGTTGGGAGATTTACAGCACAAAGATATCTAGTTGATTTGAAGCAGTTCCGAGAAAGTCTAAACATAATCCCCACTTCTCCCTCCTGGCACTTTCCATGTGGGAGATATAGCAGGATGTATATTGGTTTTGAGGACAACTCAATGGACAGTGTAGGGAGAAAAGGTCCTGGCTCCTTGAATGCCGTTTCTGGAGACACTGCGATCAATGTGGGAGATATGTCAAGATGTGTGTTTGTTTTGAGGACGGCTCTCTGGAGAGTCTTAGCAAAGAGGTCACACAGATAATCAGAGCAATTCTCAGAGACACTGAGAACAAGCTCCACAATTCCCTCCTGGCACTTTCCCTGTAGGAGATACCGCAAGACGTTTCTGTACATTGGGCACAGCGCTCTGCACGGTGTTAGCAGAGACTTTCCCGGGACAGTGAAACCCTATGTCAGAGACACTGAGAAGACGCCCCAATGTTCCCTCCAGGCACTTTCAGTGTGGGTGCCTTCTCCACGTGGTTCCTGGTTTCACTGCGGCTCTGAAGAGAATGTTAGCAAAGAGGTAACCGGGACAGTGAAAACAGTACTCAAAGACAGGGAGAGCAAGCTCTCTCTTGGCACTTTGGATGTGGGACATACAGCGAGATGTTTGCTGCTTTTGCGTTTGGCTGTTGGGAGATTTACAGCACAAAGATATCTAGTTGATTTGAAGCAGTTCCGAGAAAGTCTAAACATAATCCCCACTTCTCCCTCCTGGCACTTTCCATGTGGGAGATATAGCAGGATGTATATTGGTTTTGAGGACAACTCAATGGACAGTGTAGGGAGAAAAGGTCCTGGCTCCTTGAATGCCGTTTCTGGAGACACTGCGATCAATGTGGGAGATATGTCAAGATGTGTGTTTGTTTTGAGGACGTCTCTCTGGAGAGTCTTAGCAAAGAGGTCACACAGATAATCAGAGCAATTCTCAGAGACACTGAGAACAAGCTCCACAATTCCCTCCTGGCACTTTCCCTGTAGGAGATACCGCAAGACGTTTCTGTACATTGGGCACAGCGCTCTGCACGGTGTTAGCAGAGACTTTCCCGGGACAGTGAAACCCTATGTCAGAGACACTGAGAAGAAGCCCCAATGTTCCCTCCAGGCACTTTCAGTGTGGGTGCCTTCTCCACGTGGTTCCTGGTTTCACTGCGGCTCTGAAGAGAACGTTAGCAAAGAGGTAACCGGGACAGTGAAAACAGTACTCAAAGACAGGGAGAGCAAGCTCTCTCTTGGCACTTTGGATGTGGGACATACAGCGAGATGTTTGCTGCTTTTGCGTTTGGCTGTTGGGAGATTTACAGCACAAAGATATCTAGTTGATTTGAAGCAGTTCCGAGAAAGTCTAAACATAATCCCCACTTCTCCCTCCTGGCACTTTCCATGTGGGAGATATAGCAGGATGTATATTGGTTTTGAGGACAACTCAATGGACAGTGTAGGGAGAAAAGGTCCTGGCTCCTTGAATGCCGTTTCTGGAGACACTGCGATCAATGTGGGAGATATGTCAAGATGTGTGTTTGTTTTGAGGACGGCTCTCTGGAGAGTCTTAGCAAAGAGGTCACAGGGATAATCAGAGCAATTCTCAGAGACACTGAGAACAAGCTCCACAATTCCCTCCTGGCACTTTCCCTGTAGGAGATACCGCAAGACGTTTCTGTATATTGGGCACAGCGCTCTGCACGGTGTTAGCAGAGACTTTCCCGGGACAGTGAAACCCTATGTCAGAGACACTGAGAAGAAGCCCCAATGTTCCCTCCAGGCACTTTCAGTGTGGGTGCCTTCTCCACGTGGTTCCTGGTTTCACTGCGGCTCTGAAGAGAACGTTAGCAAAGAGGTAACCGGGACAGTGAAAACAGTACTCAAAGACAGGGAGAGCAAGCTCTCTCTTGGCACTTTGGATGTGGGACATACAGCGAGATGTTTGCTGCTTTTGCGTTTGGCTGTTGGGAGATTTACAGCACAAAGATATCTAGTTGATTTGAAGCAGTTCCGAGAAAGTCTAAACATAATCCCCACTTCTCCCTCCTGGCACTTTCCATGTGGGAGATATAGCAGGATGTATATTGGTTTTGAGGACAACTCAATGGACAGTGTAGGGAGAAAAGGTCCTGGCTCCTTGAATGCCGTTTCTGGAGACACTGCGATCAATGTGGGAGATATGTCAAGATGTGTGTTTGTTTTGAGGACGTCTCTCTGGAGAGTCTTAGCAAAGAGGTCACACAGATAATCAGAGCAATTCTCAGAGACACTGAGAACAAGCTCCACAATTCCCTCCTGGCACTTTCCCTGTAGGAGATACCGCAAGACGTTTCTGTACATTGGGCACAGCGCTCTGCACGGTGTTAGCAGAGACTTTCCCGGGACAGTGAAACCCTATGTCAGAGACACTGAGAAGAAGCCCCAATGTTCCCTCCAGGCACTTTCAGTGTGGGTGCCTTCTCCACGTGGTTCCTGGTTTCACTGCGGCTCTGAAGAGAATGTTAGCAAAGAGGTAACCGGGACAGTGAAAACAGTACTCAAAGACAGGGAGAGCAAGCTCTCTCTTGGCACTTTGGATGTGGGACATACAGCGAGCTGTTTGCTGCTTTTGCGTTTGGCTGTTGGGAGATTTACAGCACAAAGATATCTAGTTGATTTGAAGCAGTTCCGAGAAAGTCTAAACATAATCCCCACTTCTCCCTCCTGGCACTTTCCATGTGGGAGATATAGCAGGATGTATATTGGTTTTGAGGACAACTCAATGGACAGTGTAGGGAGAAAAGGTCCTGGCTCCTTGAATGCCGTTTCTGGAGACACTGCGATCAATGTGGGAGATATGTCAAGATGTGTGTTTGTTTTGAGGACGTCTCTCTGGAGAGTCTTAGCAAAGAGGTCACACAGATAATCAGAGCAATTCTCAGAGACACTGAGAACAAGCTCCACAATTCCCTCCTGGCACTTTCCCTGTAGGAGATACCGCAAGACGTTTCTGTATATTGGGCACAGCGCTCTGCACGGTGTTAGCAGAGACTTTCCCGGGACAGTGAAACCCTATGTCAGAGACACTGAGAAGAAGCCCCAATGTTCCCTCCAGGCACTTTCAGTGTGGGTGCCTTCTCCACGTGGTTCCTGGTTTCACTGCGGCTCTGAAGAGAATGTTAGCAAAGAGGTAACCGGGACAGTGAAAACAGTACTCAAAGACAGGGAGAGCAAGCTCTCTCTTGGCACTTTGGATGTGGGACATACAGCGAGATGTTTGCTGCTTTTGCGTTTGGCTGTTGGGAGATTTACAGCACAAAGATATCTAGTTGATTTGAAGCAGTTCCGAGAAAGTCTAAACATAATCCCCACTTCTCCCTCCTGGCACTTTCCATGTGGGAGATATAGCAGGATGTATATTGGTTTTGAGGACAACTCAATGGACAGTGTAGGGAGAAAAGGTCCTGGCTCCTTGAATGCCGTTTCTGGAGACACTGCGATCAATGTGGGAGATATGTCAAGATGTGTGTTTGTTTTGAGGACGGCTCTCTGGAGAGTCTTAGCAAAGAGGTCACACAGATAATCAGAGCAATTCTCAGAGACACTGAGAACAAGCTCCACAATTCCCTCCTGGCACTTTCCCTGTAGGAGATACCGCAAGACGTTTCTGTATATTGGGCACAGCGCTCTGCACGGTGTTAGCAGAGACTTTCCCGGGACAGTGAAACCCTATGTCAGAGACACTGAGAAGACGCCCCAATGTTCCCTCCAGGCACTTTCAGTGTGGGTGCCTTCTCCACGTGGTTCCTGGTTTCACTGCGGCTCTGAAGAGAATGTTAGCAAAGAGGTAACCGGGACAGTGAAAACAGTACTCAAAGACAGGGAGAGCAAGCTCTCTCTTGGCACTTTGGATGTGGGACATACAGCGAGATGTTTGCTGCTTTTGCGTTTGGCTGTTGGGAGATTTACAGCACAAAGATATCTAGTTGATTTGAAGCAGTTCCGAGAAAGTCTAAACATAATCCCCACTTCTCCCTCCTGGCACTTTCCATGTGGGAGATATAGCAGGATGTATATTGGTTTTGAGGACAACTCAATGGACAGTGTAGGGAGAAAAGGTCCTGGCTCCTTGAATGCCGTTTCTGGAGACACTGCGATCAATGTGGGAGATATGTCAAGATGTGTGTTTGTTTTGAGGACGTCTCTCTGGAGAGTCTTAGCAAAGAGGTCACACAGATAATCAGAGCAATTCTCAGAGACACTGAGAACAAGCTCCACAATTCCCTCCTGGCACTTTCCCTGTAGGAGATACCGCAAGACGTTTCTGTACATTGGGCACAGCGCTCTGCACGGTGTTAGCAGAGACTTTCCCGGGACAGTGAAACCCTATGTCAGAGACACTGAGAAGAAGCCCCAATGTTCCCTCCAGGCACTTTCAGTGTGGGTGCCTTCTCCACGTGGTTCCTGGTTTCACTGCGGCTCTGAAGAGAATGTTAGCAAAGAGGTAACCGGGACAGTGAAAACAGTACTCAAAGACAGGGAGAGCAAGCTCTCTCTTGGCACTTTGGATGTGGGACATACAGCGAGCTGTTTGCTGCTTTTGCGTTTGGCTGTTGGGAGATTTACAGCACAAAGATATCTAGTTGATTTGAAGCAGTTCCGAGAAAGTCTAAACATAATCCCCACTTCTCCCTCCTGGCACTTTCCATGTGGGAGATATAGCAGGATGTATATTGGTTTTGAGGACAACTCAATGGACAGTGTAGGGAGAAAAGGTCCTGGCTCCTTGAATGCCGTTTCTGGAGACACTGCGATCAATGTGGGAGATATGTCAAGATGTGTGTTTGTTTTGAGGACGGCTCTCTGGAGAGTCTTAGCAAAGAGGTCACAGGGATAATCAGAGCAATTCTCAGAGACACTGAGAACAAGCTCCACAATTCCCTCCTGGCACTTTCCCTGTAGGAGATACCGCAAGACGTTTCTGTATATTGGGCACAGCGCTCTGCACGGTGTTAGCAGAGACTTTCCCGGGACAGTGAAACCCTATGTCAGAGACACTGAGAAGAAGCCCCAATGTTCCCTCCAGGCACTTTCAGTGTGGGTGCCTTCTCCACGTGGTTCCTGGTTTCACTGCGGCTCTGAAGAGAACGTTAGCAAAGAGGTAACCGGGACAGTGAAAACAGTACTCAAAGACAGGGAGAGCAAGCTCTCTCTTGGCACTTTGGATGTGGGACATACAGCGAGATGTTTGCTGCTTTTGCGTTTGGCTGTTGGGAGATTTACAGCACAAAGATATCTAGTTGATTTGAAGCAGTTCCGAGAAAGTCTAAACATAATCCCCACTTCTCCCTCCTGGCACTTTCCATGTGGGAGATATAGCAGGATGTATATTGGTTTTGAGGACAACTCAATGGACAGTGTAGGGAGAAAAGGTCCTGGCTCCTTGAATGCCGTTTCTGGAGACACTGCGATCAATGTGGGAGATATGTCAAGATGTGTGTTTGTTTTGAGGACGTCTCTCTGGAGAGTCTTAGCAAAGAGGTCACACAGATAATCAGAGCAATTCTCAGAGACACTGAGAACAAGCTCCACAATTCCCTCCTGGCACTTTCCCTGTAGGAGATACCGCAAGACGTTTCTGTACATTGGGCACAGCGCTCTGCACGGTGTTAGCAGAGACTTTCCCGGGACAGTGAAACCCTATGTCAGAGACACTGAGAAGAAGCCCCAATGTTCCCTCCAGGCACTTTCAGTGTGGGTGCCTTCTCCACGTGGTTCCTGGTTTCACTGCGGCTCTGAAGAGAATGTTAGCAAAGAGGTAACCGGGACAGTGAAAACAGTACTCAAAGACAGGGAGAGCAAGCTCTCTCTTGGCACTTTGGATGTGGGACATACAGCGAGCTGTTTGCTGCTTTTGCGTTTGGCTGTTGGGAGATTTACAGCACAAAGATATCTAGTTGATTTGAAGCAGTTCCGAGAAAGTCTAAACATAATCCCCACTTCTCCCTCCTGGCACTTTCCATGTGGGAGATATAGCAGGATGTATATTGGTTTTGAGGACAACTCAATGGACAGTGTAGGGAGAAAAGGTCCTGGCTCCTTGAATGCCGTTTCTGGAGACACTGCGATCAATGTGGGAGATATGTCAAGATGTGTGTTTGTTTTGAGGACGTCTCTCTGGAGAGTCTTAGCAAAGAGGTCACACAGATAATCAGAGCAATTCTCAGAGACACTGAGAACAAGCTCCACAATTCCCTCCTGGCACTTTCCCTGTAGGAGATACCGCAAGACGTTTCTGTACATTGGGCACAGCGCTCTGCACGGTGTTAGCAGAGACTTTCCCGGGACAGTGAAACCCTATGTCAGAGACACTGAGAAGAAGCCCCAATGTTCCCTCCAGGCACTTTCAGTGTGGGTGCCTTCTCCACGTGGTTCCTGGTTTCACTGCGGCTCTGAAGAGAATGTTAGCAAAGAGGTAACCGGGACAGTGAAAACAGTACTCAAAGACAGGGAGAGCAAGCTCTCTCTTGGCACTTTGGATGTGGGACATACAGCGAGCTGTTTGCTGCTTTTGCGTTTGGCTGTTGGGAGATTTACAGCACAAAGATATCTAGTTGATTTGAAGCAGTTCCGAGAAAGTCTAAACATAATCCCCACTTCTCCCTCCTGGCACTTTCCATGTGGGAGATATAGCAGGATGTATATTGGTTTTGAGGACAACTCAATGGACAGTGTAGGGAGAAAAGGTCCTGGCTCCTTGAATGCCGTTTCTGGAGACACTGCGATCAATGTGGGAGATATGTCAAGATGTGTGTTTGTTTTGAGGACGTCTCTCTGGAGAGTCTTAGCAAAGAGGTCACACAGATAATCAGAGCAATTCTCAGAGACACTGAGAACAAGCTCCACAATTCCCTCCTGGCACTTTCCCTGTAGGAGATACCGCAAGACGTTTCTGTATATTGGGCACAGCGCTCTGCACGGTGTTAGCAGAGACTTTCCCGGGACAGTGAAACCCTATGTCAGAGACACTGAGAAGAAGCCCCAATGTTCCCTCCAGGCACTTTCAGTGTGGGTGCCTTCTCCACGTGGTTCCTGGTTTCACTGCGGCTCTGAAGAGAATGTTAGCAAAGAGGTAACCGGGACAGTGAAAACAGTACTCAAAGACAGGGAGAGCAAGCTCTCTCTTGGCACTTTGGATGTGGGACATACAGCGAGATGTTTGCTGCTTTTGCGTTTGGCTGTTGGGAGATTTACAGCACAAAGATATCTAGTTGATTTGAAGCAGTTCCGAGAAAGTCTAAACATAATCCCCACTTCTCCCTCCTGGCACTTTCCATGTGGGAGATATAGCAGGATGTATATTGGTTTTGAGGACAACTCAATGGACAGTGTAGGGAGAAAAGGTCCTGGCTCCTTGAATGCCGTTTCTGGAGACACTGCGATCAATGTGGGAGATATGTCAAGATGTGTGTTTGTTTTGAGGACGTCTCTCTGGAGAGTCTTAGCAAAGAGGTCACACAGATAATCAGAGCAATTCTCAGAGACACTGAGAACAAGCTCCACAATTCCCTCCTGGCACTTTCCCTGTAGGAGATACCGCAAGACGTTTCTGTATATTGGGCACAGCGCTCTGCACGGTGTTAGCAGAGACTTTCCCGGGACAGTGAAACCCTATGTCAGAGACACTGAGAAGAAGCCCCAATGTTCCCTCCAGGCACTTTCAGTGTGGGTGCCTTCTCCACGTGGTTCCTGGTTTCACTGCGGCTCTGAAGAGAATGTTAGCAAAGAGGTAACCGGGACAGTGAAAACAGTACTCAAAGACAGGGAGAGCAAGCTCTCTCTTGGCACTTTGGATGTGGGACATACAGCGAGATGTTTGCTGCTTTTGCGTTTGGCTGTTGGGAGATTTACAGCACAAAGATATCTAGTTGATTTGAAGCAGTTCCGAGAAAGTCTAAACATAATCCCCACTTCTCCCTCCTGGCACTTTCCATGTGGGAGATATAGCAGGATGTATATTGGTTTTGAGGACAACTCAATGGACAGTGTAGGGAGAAAAGGTCCTGGCTCCTTGAATGCCGTTTCTGGAGACACTGCGATCAATGTGGGAGATATGTCAAGATGTGTGTTTGTTTTGAGGACGTCTCTCTGGAGAGTCTTAGCAAAGAGGTCACAGGGATAATCAGAGCAATTCTCAGAGACACTGAGAACAAGCTCCACAATTCCCTCCTGGCACTTTCCCTGTAGGAGATACCGCAAGACGTTTCTGTATATTGGGCACAGCGCTCTGCACGGTGTTAGCAGAGACTTTCCCGGGACAGTGAAACCCTATGTCAGAGACACTGAGAAGACGCCCCAATGTTCCCTCCAGGCACTTTCAGTGTGGGTGCCTTCTCCACGTGGTTCCTGGTTTCACTGCGGCTCTGAAGAGAATGTTAGCAAAGAGGTAACCGGGACAGTGAAAACAGTACTCAAAGACAGGGAGAGCAAGCTCTCTCTTGGCACTTTGGATGTGGGACATACAGCGAGATGTTTGCTGCTTTTGCGTTTGGCTGTTGGGAGATTTACAGCACAAAGATATCTAGTTGATTTGAAGCAGTTCCGAGAAAGTCTAAACATAATCCCCACTTCTCCCTCCTGGCACTTTCCATGTGGGAGATATAGCAGGATGTATATTGGTTTTGAGGACAACTCAATGGACAGTGTAGGGAGAAAAGGTCCTGGCTCCTTGAATGCCGTTTCTGGAGACACTGCGATCAATGTGGGAGATATGTCAAGATGTGTGTTTGTTTTGAGGACGTCTCTCTGGAGAGTCTTAGCAAAGAGGTCACACAGATAATCAGAGCAATTCTCAGAGACACTGAGAACAAGCTCCACAATTCCCTCCTGGCACTTTCCCTGTAGGAGATACCGCAAGACGTTTCTGTACATTGGGCACAGCGCTCTGCACGGTGTTAGCAGAGACTTTCCCGGGACAGTGAAACCCTATGTCAGAGACACTGAGAAGAAGCCCCAATGTTCCCTCCAGGCACTTTCAGTGTGGGTGCCTTCTCCACGTGGTTCCTGGTTTCACTGCGGCTCTGAAGAGAATGTTAGCAAAGAGGTAACCGGGACAGTGAAAACAGTACTCAAAGACAGGGAGAGCAAGCTCTCTCTTGGCACTTTGGATGTGGGACATACAGCGAGCTGTTTGCTGCTTTTGCGTTTGGCTGTTGGGAGATTTACAGCACAAAGATATCTAGTTGATTTGAAGCAGTTCCGAGAAAGTCTAAACATAATCCCCACTTCTCCCTCCTGGCACTTTCCATGTGGGAGATATAGCAGGATGTATATTGGTTTTGAGGACAACTCAATGGACAGTGTAGGGAGAAAAGGTCCTGGCTCCTTGAATGCCGTTTCTGGAGACACTGCGATCAATGTGGGAGATATGTCAAGATGTGTGTTTGTTTTGAGGACGTCTCTCTGGAGAGTCTTAGCAAAGAGGTCACACAGATAATCAGAGCAATTCTCAGAGACACTGAGAACAAGCTCCACAATTCCCTCCTGGCACTTTCCCTGTAGGAGATACCGCAAGACGTTTCTGTACATTGGGCACAGCGCTCTGCACGGTGTTAGCAGAGACTTTCCCGGGACAGTGAAACCCTATGTCAGAGACACTGAGAAGAAGCCCCAATGTTCCCTCCAGGCACTTTCAGTGTGGGTGCCTTCTCCACGTGGTTCCTGGTTTCACTGCGGCTCTGAAGAGAATGTTAGCAAAGAGGTAACCGGGACAGTGAAAACAGTACTCAAAGACAGGGAGAGCAAGCTCTCTCTTGGCACTTTGGATGTGGGACATACAGCGAGCTGTTTGCTGCTTTTGCGTTTGGCTGTTGGGAGATTTACAGCACAAAGATATCTAGTTGATTTGAAGCAGTTCCGAGAAAGTCTAAACATAATCCCCACTTCTCCCTCCTGGCACTTTCCATGTGGGAGATATAGCAGGATGTATATTGGTTTTGAGGACAACTCAATGGACAGTGTAGGGAGAAAAGGTCCTGGCTCCTTGAATGCCGTTTCTGGAGACACTGCGATCAATGTGGGAGATATGTCAAGATGTGTGTTTGTTTTGAGGACGGCTCTCTGGAGAGTCTTAGCAAAGAGGTCACACAGATAATCAGAGCAATTCTCAGAGACACTGAGAACAAGCTCCACAATTCCCTCCTGGCACTTTCCCTGTAGGAGATACCGCAAGACGTTTCTGTATATTGGGCACAGCGCTCTGCACGGTGTTAGCAGAGACTTTCCCGGGACAGTGAAACCCTATGTCAGAGACACTGAGAAGAAGCCCCAATGTTCCCTCCAGGCACTTTCAGTGTGGGTGCCTTCTCCACGTGGTTCCTGGTTTCACTGCGGCTCTGAAGAGAATGTTAGCAAAGAGGTAACCGGGACAGTGAAAACAGTACTCAAAGACAGGGAGAGCAAGCTCTCTCTTGGCACTTTGGATGTGGGACATACAGCGAGCTGTTTGCTGCTTTTGCGTTTGGCTGTTGGGAGATTTACAGCACAAAGATATCTAGTTGATTTGAAGCAGTTCCGAGAAAGTCTAAACATAATCCCCACTTCTCCCTCCTGGCACTTTCCATGTGGGAGATATAGCAGGATGTATATTGGTTTTGAGGACAACTCAATGGACAGTGTAGGGAGAAAAGGTCCTGGCTCCTTGAATGCCGTTTCTGGAGACACTGCGATCAATGTGGGAGATATGTCAAGATGTGTGTTTGTTTTGAGGACGGCTCTCTGGAGAGTCTTAGCAAAGAGGTCACACAGATAATCAGAGCAATTCTCAGAGACACTGAGAACAAGCTCCACAATTCCCTCCTGGCACTTTCCCTGTAGGAGATACCGCAAGACGTTTCTGTATATTGGGCACAGCGCTCTGCACGGTGTTAGCAGAGACTTTCCCGGGACAGTGAAACCCTATGTCAGAGACACTGAGAAGACGCCCCAATGTTCCCTCCAGGCACTTTCAGTGTGGGTGCCTTCTCCACGTGGTTCCTGGTTTCACTGCGGCTCTGAAGAGAATGTTAGCAAAGAGGTAACCGGGACAGTGAAAACAGTACTCAAAGACAGGGAGAGCAAGCTCTCTCTTGGCACTTTGGATGTGGGACATACAGCGAGATGTTTGCTGCTTTTGCGTTTGGCTGTTGGGAGATTTACAGCACAAAGATATCTAGTTGATTTGAAGCAGTTCCGAGAAAGTCTAAACATAATCCCCACTTCTCCCTCCTGGCACTTTCCATGTGGGAGATATAGCAGGATGTATATTGGTTTTGAGGACAACTCAATGGACAGTGTAGGGAGAAAAGGTCCTGGCTCCTTGAATGCCGTTTCTGGAGACACTGCGATCAATGTGGGAGATATGTCAAGATGTGTGTTTGTTTTGAGGACGTCTCTCTGGAGAGTCTTAGCAAAGAGGTCACACAGATAATCAGAGCAATTCTCAGAGACACTGAGAACAAGCTCCACAATTCCCTCCTGGCACTTTCCCTGTAGGAGATACCGCAAGACGTTTCTGTACATTGGGCACAGCGCTCTGCACGGTGTTAGCAGAGACTTTCCCGGGACAGTGAAACCCTATGTCAGAGACACTGAGAAGAAGCCCCAATGTTCCCTCCAGGCACTTTCAGTGTGGGTGCCTTCTCCACGTGGTTCCTGGTTTCACTGCGGCTCTGAAGAGAATGTTAGCAAAGAGGTAACCGGGACAGTGAAAACAGTACTCAAAGACAGGGAGAGCAAGCTCTCTCTTGGCACTTTGGATGTGGGACATACAGCGAGCTGTTTGCTGCTTTTGCGTTTGGCTGTTGGGAGATTTACAGCACAAAGATATCTAGTTGATTTGAAGCAGTTCCGAGAAAGTCTAAACATAATCCCCACTTCTCCCTCCTGGCACTTTCCATGTGGGAGATATAGCAGGATGTATATTGGTTTTGAGGACAACTCAATGGACAGTGTAGGGAGAAAAGGTCCTGGCTCCTTGAATGCCGTTTCTGGAGACACTGCGATCAATGTGGGAGATATGTCAAGATGTGTGTTTGTTTTGAGGACGTCTCTCTGGAGAGTCTTAGCAAAGAGGTCACACAGATAATCAGAGCAATTCTCAGAGACACTGAGAACAAGCTCCACAATTCCCTCCTGGCACTTTCCCTGTAGGAGATACCGCAAGACGTTTCTGTACATTGGGCACAGCGCTCTGCACGGTGTTAGCAGAGACTTTCCCGGGACAGTGAAACCCTATGTCAGAGACACTGAGAAGAAGCCCCAATGTTCCCTCCAGGCACTTTCAGTGTGGGTGCCTTCTCCACGTGGTTCCTGGTTTCACTGCGGCTCTGAAGAGAACGTTAGCAAAGAGGTAACCGGGACAGTGAAAACAGTACTCAAAGACAGGGAGAGCAAGCTCTCTCTTGGCACTTTGGATGTGGGACATACAGCGAGATGTTTGCTGCTTTTGCGTTTGGCTGTTGGGAGATTTACAGCACAAAGATATCTAGTTGATTTGAAGCAGTTCCGAGAAAGTCTAAACATAATCCCCACTTCTCCCTCCTGGCACTTTCCATGTGGGAGATATAGCAGGATGTATATTGGTTTTGAGGACAACTCAATGGACAGTGTAGGGAGAAAAGGTCCTGGCTCCTTGAATGCCGTTTCTGGAGACACTGCGATCAATGTGGGAGATATGTCAAGATGTGTGTTTGTTTTGAGGACGTCTCTCTGGAGAGTCTTAGCAAAGAGGTCACACAGATAATCAGAGCAATTCTCAGAGACACTGAGAACAAGCTCCACAATTCCCTCCTGGCACTTTCCCTGTAGGAGATACCGCAAGACGTTTCTGTACATTGGGCACAGCGCTCTGCACGGTGTTAGCAGAGACTTTCCCGGGACAGTGAAACCCTATGTCAGAGACACTGAGAAGAAGCCCCAATGTTCCCTCCAGGCACTTTCAGTGTGGGTGCCTTCTCCACGTGGTTCCTGGTTTCACTGCGGCTCTGAAGAGAATGTTAGCAAAGAGGTAACCGGGACAGTGAAAACAGTACTCAAAGACAGGGAGAGCAAGCTCTCTCTTGGCACTTTGGATGTGGGACATACAGCGAGCTGTTTGCTGCTTTTGCGTTTGGCTGTTGGGAGATTTACAGCACAAAGATATCTAGTTGATTTGAAGCAGTTCCGAGAAAGTCTAAACATAATCCCCACTTCTCCCTCCTGGCACTTTCCATGTGGGAGATATAGCAGGATGTATATTGGTTTTGAGGACAACTCAATGGACAGTGTAGGGAGAAAAGGTCCTGGCTCCTTGAATGCCGTTTCTGGAGACACTGCGATCAATGTGGGAGATATGTCAAGATGTGTGTTTGTTTTGAGGACGTCTCTCTGGAGAGTCTTAGCAAAGAGGTCACACAGATAATCAGAGCAATTCTCAGAGACACTGAGAACAAGCTCCACAATTCCCTCCTGGCACTTTCCCTGTAGGAGATACCGCAAGACGTTTCTGTACATTGGGCACAGCGCTCTGCACGGTGTTAGCAGAGACTTTCCCGGGACAGTGAAACCCTATGTCAGAGACACTGAGAAGAAGCCCCAATGTTCCCTCCAGGCACTTTCAGTGTGGGTGCCTTCTCCACGTGGTTCCTGGTTTCACTGCGGCTCTGAAGAGAATGTTAGCAAAGAGGTAACCGGGACAGTGAAAACAGTACTCAAAGACAGGGAGAGCAAGCTCTCTCTTGGCACTTTGGATGTGGGACATACAGCGAGCTGTTTGCTGCTTTTGCGTTTGGCTGTTGGGAGATTTACAGCACAAAGATATCTAGTTGATTTGAAGCAGTTCCGAGAAAGTCTAAACATAATCCCCACTTCTCCCTCCTGGCACTTTCCATGTGGGAGATATAGCAGGATGTATATTGGTTTTGAGGACAACTCAATGGACAGTGTAGGGAGAAAAGGTCCTGGCTCCTTGAATGCCGTTTCTGGAGACACTGCGATCAATGTGGGAGATATGTCAAGATGTGTGTTTGTTTTGAGGACGTCTCTCTGGAGAGTCTTAGCAAAGAGGTCACACAGATAATCAGAGCAATTCTCAGAGACACTGAGAACAAGCTCCACAATTCCCTCCTGGCACTTTCCCTGTAGGAGATACCGCAAGACGTTTCTGTATATTGGGCACAGCGCTCTGCACGGTGTTAGCAGAGACTTTCCCGGGACAGTGAAACCCTATGTCAGAGACACTGAGAAGAAGCCCCAATGTTCCCTCCAGGCACTTTCAGTGTGGGTGCCTTCTCCACGTGGTTCCTGGTTTCACTGCGGCTCTGAAGAGAATGTTAGCAAAGAGGTAACCGGGACAGTGAAAACAGTACTCAAAGACAGGGAGAGCAAGCTCTCTCTTGGCACTTTGGATGTGGGACATACAGCGAGATGTTTGCTGCTTTTGCGTTTGGCTGTTGGGAGATTTACAGCACAAAGATATCTAGTTGATTTGAAGCAGTTCCGAGAAAGTCTAAACATAATCCCCACTTCTCCCTCCTGGCACTTTCCATGTGGGAGATATAGCAGGATGTATATTGGTTTTGAGGACAACTCAATGGACAGTGTAGGGAGAAAAGGTCCTGGCTCCTTGAATGCCGTTTCTGGAGACACTGCGATCAATGTGGGAGATATGTCAAGATGTGTGTTTGTTTTGAGGACGTCTCTCTGGAGAGTCTTAGCAAAGAGGTCACACAGATAATCAGAGCAATTCTCAGAGACACTGAGAACAAGCTCCACAATTCCCTCCTGGCACTTTCCCTGTAGGAGATACCGCAAGACGTTTCTGTATATTGGGCACAGCGCTCTGCACGGTGTTAGCAGAGACTTTCCCGGGACAGTGAAACCCTATGTCAGAGACACTGAGAAGAAGCCCCAATGTTCCCTCCAGGCACTTTCAGTGTGGGTGCCTTCTCCACGTGGTTCCTGGTTTCACTGCGGCTCTGAAGAGAATGTTAGCAAAGAGGTAACCGGGACAGTGAAAACAGTACTCAAAGACAGGGAGAGCAAGCTCTCTCTTGGCACTTTGGATGTGGGACATACAGCGAGATGTTTGCTGCTTTTGCGTTTGGCTGTTGGGAGATTTACAGCACAAAGATATCTAGTTGATTTGAAGCAGTTCCGAGAAAGTCTAAACATAATCCCCACTTCTCCCTCCTGGCACTTTCCATGTGGGAGATATAGCAGGATGTATATTGGTTTTGAGGACAACTCAATGGACAGTGTAGGGAGAAAAGGTCCTGGCTCCTTGAATGCCGTTTCTGGAGACACTGCGATCAATGTGGGAGATATGTCAAGATGTGTGTTTGTTTTGAGGACGTCTCTCTGGAGAGTCTTAGCAAAGAGGTCACACAGATAATCAGAGCAATTCTCAGAGACACTGAGAACAAGCTCCACAATTCCCTCCTGGCACTTTCCCTGTAGGAGATACCGCAAGACGTTTCTGTACATTGGGCACAGCGCTCTGCACGGTGTTAGCAGAGACTTTCCCGGGACAGTGAAACCCTATGTCAGAGACACTGAGAAGAAGCCCCAATGTTCCCTCCAGGCACTTTCAGTGTGGGTGCCTTCTCCACGTGGTTCCTGGTTTCACTGCGGCTCTGAAGAGAATGTTAGCAAAGAGGTAACCGGGACAGTGAAAACAGTACTCAAAGACAGGGAGAGCAAGCTCTCTCTTGGCACTTTGGATGTGGGACATACAGCGAGCTGTTTGCTGCTTTTGCGTTTGGCTGTTGGGAGATTTACAGCACAAAGATATCTAGTTGATTTGAAGCAGTTCCGAGAAAGTCTAAACATAATCCCCACTTCTCCCTCCTGGCACTTTCCATGTGGGAGATATAGCAGGATGTATATTGGTTTTGAGGACAACTCAATGGACAGTGTAGGGAGAAAAGGTCCTGGCTCCTTGAATGCCGTTTCTGGAGACACTGCGATCAATGTGGGAGATATGTCAAGATGTGTGTTTGTTTTGAGGACGTCTCTCTGGAGAGTCTTAGCAAAGAGGTCACAGGGATAATCAGAGCAATTCTCAGAGACACTGAGAACAAGCTCCACAATTCCCTCCTGGCACTTTCCCTGTAGGAGATACCGCAAGACGTTTCTGTATATTGGGCACAGCGCTCTGCACGGTGTTAGCAGAGACTTTCCCGGGACAGTGAAACCCTATGTCAGAGACACTGAGAAGAAGCCCCAATGTTCCCTCCAGGCACTTTCAGTGTGGGTGCCTTCTCCACGTGGTTCCTGGTTTCACTGCGGCTCTGAAGAGAATGTTAGCAAAGAGGTAACCGGGACAGTGAAAACAGTACTCAAAGACAGGGAGAGCAAGCTCTCTCTTGGCACTTTGGATGTGGGACATACAGCGAGATGTTTGCTGCTTTTGCGTTTGGCTGTTGGGAGATTTACAGCACAAAGATATCTAGTTGATTTGAAGCAGTTCCGAGAAAGTCTAAACATAATCCCCACTTCTCCCTCCTGGCACTTTCCATGTGGGAGATATAGCAGGATGTATATTGGTTTTGAGGACAACTCAATGGACAGTGTAGGGAGAAAAGGTCCTGGCTCCTTGAATGCCGTTTCTGGAGACACTGCGATCAATGTGGGAGATATGTCAAGATGTGTGTTTGTTTTGAGGACGTCTCTCTGGAGAGTCTTAGCAAAGAGGTCACACAGATAATCAGAGCAATTCTCAGAGACACTGAGAACAAGCTCCACAATTCCCTCCTGGCACTTTCCCTGTAGGAGATACCGCAAGACGTTTCTGTACATTGGGCACAGCGCTCTGCACGGTGTTAGCAGAGACTTTCCCGGGACAGTGAAACCCTATGTCAGAGACACTGAGAAGAAGCCCCAATGTTCCCTCCAGGCACTTTCAGTGTGGGTGCCTTCTCCACGTGGTTCCTGGTTTCACTGCGGCTCTGAAGAGAATGTTAGCAAAGAGGTAACCGGGACAGTGAAAACAGTACTCAAAGACAGGGAGAGCAAGCTCTCTCTTGGCACTTTGGATGTGGGACATACAGCGAGATGTTTGCTGCTTTTGCGTTTGGCTGTTGGGAGATTTACAGCACAAAGATATCTAGTTGATTTGAAGCAGTTCCGAGAAAGTCTAAACATAATCCCCACTTCTCCCTCCTGGCACTTTCCATGTGGGAGATATAGCAGGATGTATATTGGTTTTGAGGACAACTCAATGGACAGTGTAGGGAGAAAAGGTCCTGGCTCCTTGAATGCCGTTTCTGGAGACACTGCGATCAATGTGGGAGATATGTCAAGATGTGTGTTTGTTTTGAGGACGTCTCTCTGGAGAGGCTTAGCAAAGAGGTCACACAGATAATCAGAGCAATTCTCAGAGACACTGAGAACAAGCTCCACAATTCCCTCCTGGCACTTTCCCTGTAGGAGATACCGCAAGACGTTTCTGTACATTGGGCACAGCGCTCTGCACGGTGTTAGCAGAGACTTTCCCGGGACAGTGAAACCCTATGTCAGAGACACTGAGAAGAAGCCCCAGTGTTCCCTCCAGGCACTTTCAGTGTGGGTGCCTTCTCCACGTGGTTCCTGGTTTCACTGCGGCTCTGAAGAGAACGTTAGCAAAGAGGTAACCGGGACAGTGAAAACAGTACTCAAAGACAGGGAGAGCAAGCTCTCTCTTGGCACTTTGGATGTGGGACATACAGCGAGCTGTTTGCTGCTTTTGCGTTTGGCTGTTGGGAGATTTACAGCACAAAGATATCTAGTTGATTTGAAGCAGTTCCGAGAAAGTCTAAACATAATCCCCACTTCTCCCTCCTGGCACTTTCCATGTGGGAGATATAGCAGGATGTATATTGGTTTTGAGGACAACTCAATGGACAGTGTAGGGAGAAAAGGTCCTGGCTCCTTGAATGCCGTTTCTGGAGACACTGCGATCAATGTGGGAGATATGTCAAGATGTGTGTTTGTTTTGAGGACGTCTCTCTGGAGAGTCTTAGCAAAGAGGTCACACAGATAATCAGAGCAATTCTCAGAGACACTGAGAACAAGCTCGACAATTCCCTCCTGGCACTTTCCCTGTAGGAGATACCGCAAGACGTTTCTGTACATTGGGCACAGAGCTCTGCACGGTGTTAGCAGAGACTTTCCCGGGACAGTGAAACCCTATGTCAGAGACACTGAGAAGAAGCCCCAATGTTCCCTCCAGGCACTTTCAGTGTGGGTGCCTTCTCCACGTGGTTCCTGGTTTCACTGCGGCTCTGAAGAGAATGTTAGCAAAGAGGTAACCGGGACAGTGAAAACAGTACTCAAAGACAGGGAGAGCAAGCT
Source organism: Larus michahellis (assembly GCF_964199755.1). NCBI lineage: Eukaryota > Metazoa > Chordata > Aves > Charadriiformes > Laridae > Larus > Larus michahellis. The sequence goes on from NW_027436056.1 coordinate 349,256, forward strand.
CTCTCTTGGCACTTTGGATGTGGGACATACAGCGAGCTGTTTGCTGCTTTTGCGTTTGGCTGTTGGGAGATTTACAGCACAAAGATATCTAGTTGATTTGAAGCAGTTCCGAGAAAGTCTAAACATAATCCCCACTTCTCCCTCCTGGCACTTTCCATGTGGGAGATATAGCAGGATGTATATTGGTTTTGAGGACAACTCAATGGACAGTGTAGGGAGAAAAGGTCCTGGCTCCTTGAATGCCGTTTCTGGAGACACTGCGATCAATGTGGGAGATATGTCAAGATGTGTGTTTGTTTTGAGGACGTCTCTCTGGAGAGTCTTAGCAAAGAGGTCACAGGGATAATCAGAGCAATTCTCAGAGACACTGAGAACAAGCTCCACAATTCCCTCCTGGCACTTTCCCTGTAGGAGATACCGCAAGACGTTTCTGTATATTGGGCACAGCGCTCTGCACGGTGTTAGCAGAGACTTTCCCGGGACAGTGAAACCCTATGTCAGAGACACTGAGAAGAAGCCCCAATGTTCCCTCCAGGCACTTTCAGTGTGGGTGCCTTCTCCACGTGGTTCCTGGTTTCACTGCGGCTCTGAAGAGAATGTTAGCAAAGAGGTAACCGGGACAGTGAAAACAGTACTCAAAGACAGGGAGAGCAAGCTCTCTCTTGGCACTTTGGATGTGGGACATACAGCGAGCTGTTTGCTGCTTTTGCGTTTGGCTGTTGGGAGATTTACAGCACAAAGATATCTAGTTGATTTGAAGCAGTTCCGAGAAAGTCTAAACATAATCCCCACTTCTCCCTCCTGGCACTTTCCATGTGGGAGATATAGCAGGATGTATATTGGTTTTGAGGACAACTCAATGGACAGTGTAGGGAGAAAAGGTCCTGGCTCCTTGAATGCCGTTTCTGGAGACACTGCGATCAATGTGGGAGATATGTCAAGATGTGTGTTTGTTTTGAGGACGTCTCTCTGGAGAGTCTTAGCAAAGAGGTCACACAGATAATCAGAGCAATTCTCAGAGACACTGAGAACAAGCTCCACAATTCCCTCCTGGCACTTTCCCTGTAGGAGATACCGCAAGACGTTTCTGTATATTGGGCACAGCGCTCTGCAGGGTGTTAGCAGAGACTTTCCCGGGACAGTGAAACCCTATGTCAGAGACACTGAGAAGAAGCCCCAATGTTCCCTCCAGGCACTTTCAGTGTGGGTGCCTTCTCCACGTGGTTCCTGGTTTCACTGCGGCTCTGAAGAGAATGTTAGCAAAGAGGTAACCGGGACAGTGAAAACAGTACTCAAAGACAGGGAGAGCAAGCTCTCTCTTGGCACTTTGGATGTGGGACATACAGCGAGATGTTTGCTGCTTTTGCGTTTGGCTGTTGGGAGATTTACAGCACAAAGATATCTAGTTGATTTGAAGCAGTTCCGAGAAAGTCTAAACATAATCCCCACTTCTCCCTCCTGGCACTTTCCATGTGGGAGATATAGCAGGATGTATATTGGTTTTGAGGACAACTCAATGGACAGTGTAGGGAGAAAAGGTCCTGGCTCCTTGAATGCCGTTTCTGGAGACACTGCGATCAATGTGGGAGATATGTCAAGATGTGTGTTTGTTTTGAGGACGTCTCTCTGGAGAGTCTTAGCAAAGAGGTCACACAGATAATCAGAGCAATTCTCAGAGACACTGAGAACAAGCTCCACAATTCCCTCCTGGCACTTTCCCTGTAGGAGATACCGCAAGACGTTTCTGTATATTGGGCACAGCGCTCTGCACGGTGTTAGCAGAGACTTTCCCGGGACAGTGAAACCCTATGTCAGAGACACTGAGAAGAAGCCCCAATGTTCCCTCCAGGCACTTTCAGTGTGGGTGCCTTCTCCACGTGGTTCCTGGTTTCACTGCGGCTCTGAAGAGAATGTTAGCAAAGAGGTAACCGGGACAGTGAAAACAGTACTCAAAGACAGGGAGAGCAAGCTCTCTCTTGGCACTTTGGATGTGGGACATACAGCGAGATGTTTGCTGCTTTTGCGTTTGGCTGTTGGGAGATTTACAGCACAAAGATATCTAGTTGATTTGAAGCAGTTCCGAGAAAGTCTAAACATAATCCCCACTTCTCCCTCCTGGCACTTTCCATGTGGGAGATATAGCAGGATGTATATTGGTTTTGAGGACAACTCAATGGACAGTGTAGGGAGAAAAGGTCCTGGCTCCTTGAATGCCGTTTCTGGAGACACTGCGATCAATGTGGGAGATATGTCAAGATGTGTGTTTGTTTTGAGGACGTCTCTCTGGAGAGTCTTAGCAAAGAGGTCACAGGGATAATCAGAGCAATTCTCAGAGACACTGAGAACAAGCTCCACAATTCCCTCCTGGCACTTTCCCTGTAGGAGATACCGCAAGACGTTTCTGTACATTGGGCACAGCGCTCTGCACGGTGTTAGCAGAGACTTTCCCGGGACAGTGAAACCCTATGTCAGAGACACTGAGAAGAAGCCCCAATGTTCCCTCCAGGCACTTTCAGTGTGGGTGCCTTCTCCACGTGGTTCCTGGTTTCACTGCGGCTCTGAAGAGAATGTTAGCAAAGAGGTAACCGGGACAGTGAAAACAGTACTCAAAGACAGGGAGAGCAAGCTCTCTCTTGGCACTTTGGATGTGGGACATACAGCGAGCTGTTTGCTGCTTTTGCGTTTGGCTGTTGGGAGATTTACAGCACAAAGATATCTAGTTGATTTGAAGCAGTTCCGAGAAAGTCTAAACATAATCCCCACTTCTCCCTCCTGGCACTTTCCATGTGGGAGATATAGCAGGATGTATATTGGTTTTGAGGACAACTCAATGGACAGTGTAGGGAGAAAAGGTCCTGGCTCCTTGAATGCCGTTTCTGGAGACACTGCGATCAATGTGGGAGATATGTCAAGATGTGTGTTTGTTTTGAGGACGTCTCTCTGGAGAGTCTTAGCAAAGAGGTCACAGGGATAATCAGAGCAATTCTCAGAGACACTGAGAACAAGCTCCACAATTCCCTCCTGGCACTTTCCCTGTAGGAGATACCGCAAGACGTTTCTGTATATTGGGCACAGCGCTCTGCACGGTGTTAGCAGAGACTTTCCCGGGACAGTGAAACCCTATGTCAGAGACACTGAGAAGAAGCCCCAATGTTCCCTCCAGGCACTTTCAGTGTGGGTGCCTTCTCCACGTGGTTCCTGGTTTCACTGCGGCTCTGAAGAGAATGTTAGCAAAGAGGTAACCGGGACAGTGAAAACAGTACTCAAAGACAGGGAGAGCAAGCTCTCTCTTGGCACTTTGGATGTGGGACATACAGCGAGATGTTTGCTGCTTTTGCGTTTGGCTGTTGGGAGATTTACAGCACAAAGATATCTAGTTGATTTGAAGCAGTTCCGAGAAAGTCTAAACATAATCCCCACTTCTCCCTCCTGGCACTTTCCATGTGGGAGATATAGCAGGATGTATATTGGTTTTGAGGACAACTCAATGGACAGTGTAGGGAGAAAAGGTCCTGGCTCCTTGAATGCCGTTTCTGGAGACACTGCGATCAATGTGGGAGATATGTCAAGATGTGTGTTTGTTTTGAGGACGTCTCTCTGGAGAGTCTTAGCAAAGAGGTCACACAGATAATCAGAGCAATTCTCAGAGACACTGAGAACAAGCTCCACAATTCCCTCCTGGCACTTTCCCTGTAGGAGATACCGCAAGACGTTTCTGTACATTGGGCACAGCGCTCTGCACGGTGTTAGCAGAGACTTTCCCGGGACAGTGAAACCCTATGTCAGAGACACTGAGAAGAAGCCCCAATGTTCCCTCCAGGCACTTTCAGTGTGGGTGCCTTCTCCACGTGGTTCCTGGTTTCACTGCGGCTCTGAAGAGAATGTTAGCAAAGAGGTAACCGGGACAGTGAAAACAGTACTCAAAGACAGGGAGAGCAAGCTCTCTCTTGGCACTTTGGATGTGGGACATACAGCGAGATGTTTGCTGCTTTTGCGTTTGGCTGTTGGGAGATTTACAGCACAAAGATATCTAGTTGATTTGAAGCAGTTCCGAGAAATCTAAACATAATCCCCACTTCTCCCTCCTGGCACTTTCCATGTGGGAGATATAGCAGGATGTATATTGGTTTTGAGGACAACTCAATGGACAGTGTAGGGAGAAAAGGTCCTGGCTCCTTGAATGCCGTTTCTGGAGACACTGCGATCAATGTGGGAGATATGTCAAGATGTGTGTTTGTTTTGAGGACGTCTCTCTGGAGAGGCTTAGCAAAGAGGTCACACAGATAATCAGAGCAATTCTCAGAGACACTGAGAACAAGCTCCACAATTCCCTCCTGGCACTTTCCCTGTAGGAGATACCGCAAGACGTTTCTGTACATTGGGCACAGCGCTCTGCACGGTGTTAGCAGAGACTTTCCCGGGACAGTGAAACCCTATGTCAGAGACACTGAGAAGAAGCCCCAGTGTTCCCTCCAGGCACTTTCAGTGTGGGTGCCTTCTCCACGTGGTTCCTGGTTTCACTGCGGCTCTGAAGAGAACGTTAGCAAAGAGGTAACCGGGACAGTGAAAACAGTACTCAAAGACAGGGAGAGCAAGCTCTCTCTTGGCACTTTGGATGTGGGACATACAGCGAGATGTTTGCTGCTTTTGCGTTTGGCTGTTGGGAGATTTACAGCACAAAGATATCTAGTTGATTTGAAGCAGTTCCGAGAAAGTCTAAACATAATCCCCACTTCTCCCTCCTGGCACTTTCCATGTGGGAGATATAGCAGGATGTATATTGGTTTTGAGGACAACTCAATGGACAGTGTAGGGAGAAAAGGTCCTGGCTCCTTGAATGCCGTTTCTGGAGACACTGCGATCAATGTGGGAGATATGTCAAGATGTGTGTTTGTTTTGAGGACGGCTCTCTGGAGAGTCTTAGCAAAGAGGTCACACAGATAATCAGAGCAATTCTCAGAGACACTGAGAACAAGCTCCACAATTCCCTCCTGGCACTTTCCCTGTAGGAGATACCGCAAGACGTTTCTGTACATTGGGCACAGCGCTCTGCACGGTGTTAGCAGAGACTTTCCCGGGACAGTGAAACCCTATGTCAGAGACACTGAGAAGAAGCCCCAATGTTCCCTCCAGGCACTTTCAGTGTGGGTGCCTTCTCCACGTGGTTCCTGGTTTCACTGCGGCTCTGAAGAGAACGTTAGCAAAGAGGTAACCGGGACAGTGAAAACAGTACTCAAAGACAGGGAGAGCAAGCTCTCTCTTGGCACTTTGGATGTGGGACATACAGCGAGATGTTTGCTGCTTTTGCGTTTGGCTGTTGGGAGATTTACAGCACAAAGATATCTAGTTGATTTGAAGCAGTTCCGAGAAAGTCTAAACATAATCCCCACTTCTCCCTCCTGGCACTTTCCATGTGGGAGATATAGCAGGATGTATATTGGTTTTGAGGACAACTCAATGGACAGTGTAGGGAGAAAAGGTCCTGGCTCCTTGAATGCCGTTTCTGGAGACACTGCGATCAATGTGGGAGATATGTCAAGATGTGTGTTTGTTTTGAGGACGTCTCTCTGGAGAGTCTTAGCAAAGAGGTCACACAGATAATCAGAGCAATTCTCAGAGACACTGAGAACAAGCTCCACAATTCCCTCCTGGCACTTTCCCTGTAGGAGATACCGCAAGACGTTTCTGTACATTGGGCACAGCGCTCTGCACGGTGTTAGCAGAGACTTTCCCGGGACAGTGAAACCCTATGTCAGAGACACTGAGAAGAAGCCCCAATGTTCCCTCCAGGCACTTTCAGTGTGGGTGCCTTCTCCACGTGGTTCCTGGTTTCACTGCGGCTCTGAAGAGAACGTTAGCAAAGAGGTAACCGGGACAGTGAAAAGAGTACTCAAAGACAGGGAGAGCAAGCTCTCTCTTGGCACTTTGGATGTGGGACATACAGCGAGATGTTTGCTGCTTTTGCGTTTGGCTGTTGGCAGATTTACAGCACAAAGATATCTAGTTGATTTGAAGCAGTTCCGAGAAAGTCTAAACATAATCCCCACTTCTCCCTCCTGGCACTTTCCATGTGGGAGATATAGCAGGATGTATATTGGTTTTGAGGACAACTCAATGGACAGTGTAGGGAGAAAAGGTCCTGGCTCCTTGAATGCCGTTTCTGGAGACACTGCGATCAATGTGGGAGATATGTCAAGATGTGTGTTTGTTTTGAGGACGGCTCTCTGGAGAGTCTTAGCAAAGAGGTCACACAGATAATCAGAGCAATTCTCAGAGACACTGAGAACAAGCTCCACAATTCCCTCCTGGCACTTTCCCTGTAGGAGATACCGCAAGACGTTTCTGTACATTGGGCACAGCGCTCTGCACGGTGTTAGCAGAGACTTTCCCGGGACAGTGAAACCCTATGTCAGAGACACTGAGAAGAAGCCCCAATGTTCCCTCCAGGCACTTTCAGTGTGGGTGCCTTCTCCACGTGGTTCCTGGTTTCACTGCGGCTCTGAAGAGAACGTTAGCAAAGAGGTAACCGGGACAGTGAAAACAGTACTCAAAGACAGGGAGAGCAAGCTCTCTCTTGGCACTTTGGATGTGGGACATACAGCGAGATGTTTGCTGCTTTTGCGTTTGGCTGTTGGGAGATTTACAGCACAAAGATATCTAGTTGATTTGAAGCAGTTCCGAGAAAGTCTAAACATAATCCCCACTTCTCCCTCCTGGCACTTTCCATGTGGGAGATATAGCAGGATGTATATTGGTTTTGAGGACAACTCAATGGACAGTGTAGGGAGAAAAGGTCCTGGCTCCTTGAATGCCGTTTCTGGAGACACTGCGATCAATGTGGGAGATATGTCAAGATGTGTGTTTGTTTTGAGGACGTCTCTCTGGAGAGTCTTAGCAAAGAGGTCACACAGATAATCAGAGCAATTCTCAGAGACACTGAGAACAAGCTCCACAATTCCCTCCTGGCACTTTCCCTGTAGGAGATACCGCAAGACGTTTCTGTATATTGGGCACAGCGCTCTGCAGGGTGTTAGCAGAGACTTTCCCGGGACAGTGAAACCCTATGTCAGAGACACTGAGAAGAAGCCCCAATGTTCCCTCCAGGCACTTTCAGTGTGGGTGCCTTCTCCACGTGGTTCCTGGTTTCACTGCGGCTCTGAAGAGAATGTTAGCAAAGAGGTAACCGGGACAGTGAAAACAGTACTCAAAGACAGGGAGAGCAAGCTCTCTCTTGGCACTTTGGATGTGGGACATACAGCGAGATGTTTGCTGCTTTTGCGTTTGGCTGTTGGGAGATTTACAGCACAAAGATATCTAGTTGATTTGAAGCAGTTCCGAGAAAGTCTAAACATAATCCCCACTTCTCCCTCCTGGCACTTTCCATGTGGGAGATATAGCAGGATGTATATTGGTTTTGAGGACAACTCAATGGACAGTGTAGGGAGAAAAGGTCCTGGCTCCTTGAATGCCGTTTCTGGAGACACTGCGATCAATGTGGGAGATATGTCAAGATGTGTGTTTGTTTTGAGGACGGCTCTCTGGAGAGTCTTAGCAAAGAGGTCACACAGATAATCAGAGCAATTCTCAGAGACACTGAGAACAAGCTCCACAATTCCCTCCTGGCACTTTCCCTGTAGGAGATACCGCAAGACGTTTCTGTACATTGGGCACAGCGCTCTGCACGGTGTTAGCAGAGACTTTCCCGGGACAGTGAAACCCTATGTCAGAGACACTGAGAAGAAGCCCCAATGTTCCCTCCAGGCACTTTCAGTGTGGGTGCCTTCTCCACGTGGTTCCTGGTTTCACTGCGGCTCTGAAGAGAATGTTAGCAAAGAGGTAACCGGGACAGTGAAAACAGTACTCAAAGACAGGGAGAGCAAGCTCTCTCTTGGCACTTTGGATGTGGGACATACAGCGAGCTGTTTGCTGCTTTTGCGTTTGGCTGTTGGGAGATTTACAGCACAAAGATATCTAGTTGATTTGAAGCAGTTCCGAGAAAGTCTAAACATAATCCCCACTTCTCCCTCCTGGCACTTTCCATGTGGGAGATATAGCAGGATGTATATTGGTTTTGAGGACAACTCAATGGACAGTGTAGGGAGAAAAGGTCCTGGCTCCTTGAATGCCGTTTCTGGAGACACTGCGATCAATGTGGGAGATATGTCAAGATGTGTGTTTGTTTTGAGGACGTCTCTCTGGAGAGTCTTAGCAAAGAGGTCACAGGGATAATCAGAGCAATTCTCAGAGACACTGAGAACAAGCTCCACAATTCCCTCCTGGCACTTTCCCTGTAGGAGATACCGCAAGACGTTTCTGTATATTGGGCACAGCGCTCTGCACGGTGTTAGCAGAGACTTTCCCGGGACAGTGAAACCCTATGTCAGAGACACTGAGAAGAAGCCCCAATGTTCCCTCCAGGCACTTTCAGTGTGGGTGCCTTCTCCACGTGGTTCCTGGTTTCACTGCGGCTCTGAAGAGAATGTTAGCAAAGAGGTAACCGGGACAGTGAAAACAGTACTCAAAGACAGGGAGAGCAAGCTCTCTCTTGGCACTTTGGATGTGGGACATACAGCGAGATGTTTGCTGCTTTTGCGTTTGGCTGTTGGGAGATTTACAGCACAAAGATATCTAGTTGATTTGAAGCAGTTCCGAGAAAGTCTAAACATAATCCCCACTTCTCCCTCCTGGCACTTTCCATGTGGGAGATATAGCAGGATGTATATTGGTTTTGAGGACAACTCAATGGACAGTGTAGGGAGAAAAGGTCCTGGCTCCTTGAATGCCGTTTCTGGAGACACTGCGATCAATGTGGGAGATATGTCAAGATGTGTGTTTGTTTTGAGGACGTCTCTCTGGAGAGTCTTAGCAAAGAGGTCACACAGATAATCAGAGCAATTCTCAGAGACACTGAGAACAAGCTCCACAATTCCCTCCTGGCACTTTCCCTGTAGGAGATACCGCAAGACGTTTCTGTACATTGGGCACAGCGCTCTGCACGGTGTTAGCAGAGACTTTCCCGGGACAGTGAAACCCTATGTCAGAGACACTGAGAAGAAGCCCCAATGTTCCCTCCAGGCACTTTCAGTGTGGGTGCCTTCTCCACGTGGTTCCTGGTTTCACTGCGGCTCTGAAGAGAATGTTAGCAAAGAGGTAACCGGGACAGTGAAAACAGTACTCAAAGACAGGGAGAGCAAGCTCTCTCTTGGCACTTTGGATGTGGGACATACAGCGAGATGTTTGCTGCTTTTGCGTTTGGCTGTTGGGAGATTTACAGCACAAAGATATCTAGTTGATTTGAAGCAGTTCCGAGAAAGTCTAAACATAATCCCCACTTCTCCCTCCTGGCACTTTCCATGTGGGAGATATAGCAGGATGTATATTGGTTTTGAGGACAACTCAATGGACAGTGTAGGGAGAAAAGGTCCTGGCTCCTTGAATGCCGATTCTGGAGACACTGCGATCAATGTGGGAGATATGTCAAGATGTGTGTTTGTTTTGAGGACGTCTCTCTGGAGAGTCTTAGCAAAGAGGTCACAGGGATAATCAGAGCAATTCTCAGAGACACTGAGAACAAGCTCCACAATTCCCTCCTGGCACTTTCCCTGTAGGAGATACCGCAAGACGTTTCTGTATATTGGGCACAGCGCTCTGCACGGTGTTAGCAGAGACTTTCCCGGGACAGTGAAACCCTATGTCAGAGACACTGAGAAGAAGCCCCAATGTTCCCTCCAGGCACTTTCAGTGTGGGTGCCTTCTCCACGTGGTTCCTGGTTTCACTGCGGCTCTGAAGAGAATGTTAGCAAAGAGGTAACCGGGACAGTGAAAACAGTACTCAAAGACAGGGAGAGCAAGCTCTCTCTTGGCACTTTGGATGTGGGACATACAGCGAGATGTTTGCTGCTTTTGCGTTTGGCTGTTGGGAGATTTACAGCACAAAGATATCTAGTTGATTTGAAGCAGTTCCGAGAAATCTAAACATAATCCCCACTTCTCCCTCCTGGCACTTTCCATGTGGGAGATATAGCAGGATGTATATTGGTTTTGAGGACAACTCAATGGACAGTGTAGGGAGAAAAGGTCCTGGCTCCTTGAATGCCGTTTCTGGAGACACTGCGATCAATGTGGGAGATATGTCAAGATGTGTGTTTGTTTTGAGGACGTCTCTCTGGAGAGGCTTAGCAAAGAGGTCACAGGGATAATCAGAGCAATTCTCAGAGACACTGAGAACAAGCTCCACAATTCCCTCCTGGCACTTTCCCTGTAGGAGATACCGCAAGACGTTTCTGTACATTGGGCACAGCGCTCTGCACGGTGTTAGCAGAGACTTTCCCGGGACAGTGAAACCCTATGTCAGAGACACTGAGAAGAAGCCCCAGTGTTCCCTCCAGGCACTTTCAGTGTGGGTGCCTTCTCCACGTGGTTCCTGGTTTCACTGCGGCTCTGAAGAGAACGTTAGCAAAGAGGTAACCGGGACAGTGAAAACAGTACTCAAAGACAGGGAGAGCAAGCTCTCTCTTGGCACTTTGGATGTGGGACATACAGCGAGATGTTTGCTGCTTTTGCGTTTGGCTGTTGGGAGATTTACAGCACAAAGATATCTAGTTGATTTGAAGCAGTTCCGAGAAAGTCTAAACATAATCCCCACTTCTCCCTCCTGGCACTTTCCATGTGGGAGATATAGCAGGATGTATATTGGTTTTGAGGACAACTCAATGGACAGTGTAGGGAGAAAAGGTCCTGGCTCCTTGAATGCCGTTTCTGGAGACACTGCGATCAATGTGGGAGATATGTCAAGATGTGTGTTTGTTTTGAGGACGTCTCTCTGGAGAGTCTTAGCAAAGAGGTCACACAGATAATCAGAGCAATTCTCAGAGACACTGAGAACAAGCTCCACAATTCCCTCCTGGCACTTTCCCTGTAGGAGATACCGCAAGACGTTTCTGTACATTGGGCACAGCGCTCTGCACGGTGTTAGCAGAGACTTTCCCGGGACAGTGAAACCCTATGTCAGAGACACTGAGAAGAAGCCCCAATGTTCCCTCCAGGCACTTTCAGTGTGGGTGCCTTCTCCACGTGGTTCCTGGTTTCACTGCGGCTCTGAAGAGAATGTTAGCAAAGAGGTAACCGGGACAGTGAAAACAGTACTCAAAGACAGGGAGAGCAAGCTCTCTCTTGGCACTTTGGATGTGGGACATACAGTGAGATGTTTGCTGCTTTTGCGTTTGGCTGTTGGGAGATTTACAGCACAAAGATATCTAGTTGATTTGAAGCAGTTCCGAGAAATCTAAACATAATCCCCACTTCTCCCTCCTGGCACTTTCCATGTGGGAGATATAGCAGGATGTATATTGGTTTTGAGGACAACTCAATGGACAGTGTAGGGAGAAAAGGTCCTGGCTCCTTGAATGCCGTTTCTGGAGACACTGCGATCAATGTGGGAGATATGTCAAGATGTGTGTTTGTTTTGAGGACGTCTCTCTGGAGAGTCTTAGCAAAGAGGTCACAGGGATAATCAGAGCAATTCTCAGAGACACTGAGAACAAGCTCGACAATTCCCTCCTGGCACTTTCCCTGTAGGAGATACCGCAAGACGTTTCTGTACATTGGGCACAGAGCTCTGCACGGTGTTAGCAGAGACTTTCCCGGGACAGTGAAACCCTATGTCAGAGATACTGAGAAGAAGCCCCAATGTTCCCTCCAGGCACTTTCAGTGTGGGTGCCTTCTCCACGTGGTTCCTGGTTTCACTGCGGCTCTGAAGAGAACGTTAGCAAAGAGGTAACCGGGACAGTGAAAAGAGTACTCAAAGACAGGGAGAGCAAGCTCTCTCTTGGCACTTTGGATGTGGGACATACAGCGAGATGTTTGCTGCTTTTGCGTTTGGCTGTTGGGAGATTTACAGCACAAAGATATCTAGTTGATTTGAAGCAGTTCCGAGAAAGTCTAAACATAATCCCCACTTCTCCCTCCTGGCACTTTCCATGTGGGAGATATAGCAGGATGTATATTGGTTTTGAGGACAACTCAATGGACAGTGTAGGGAGAAAAGGTCCTGGCTCCTTGAATGCCGTTTCTGGAGACACTGCGATCAATGTGGGAGATATGTCAAGATGTGTGTTTGTTTTGAGGACGTCTCTCTGGAGAGTCTTAGCAAAGAGGTCACACAGATAATCAGAGCAATTCTCAGAGACACTGAGAACAAGCTCCACAATTCCCTCCTGGCACTTTCCCTGTAGGAGATACCGCAAGACGTTTCTGTACATTGGGCACAGCGCTCTGCACGGTGTTAGCAGAGACTTTCCCGGGACAGTGAAACCCTATGTCAGAGACACTGAGAAGAAGCCCCAATGTTCCCTCCAGGCACTTTCAGTGTGGGTGCCTTCTCCACGTGGTTCCTGGTTTCACTGCGGCTCTGAAGAGAACGTTAGCAAAGAGGTAACCGGGACAGTGAAAACAGTACTCAAAGACAGGGAGAGCAAGCTCTCTCTTGGCACTTTGGATGTGGGACATACAGCGAGATGTTTGCTGCTTTTGCGTTTGGCTGTTGGGAGATTTACAGCACAAAGATATCTAGTTGATTTGAAGCAGTTCCGAGAAAGTCTAAACATAATCCCCACTTCTCCCTCCTGGCACTTTCCATGTGGGAGATATAGCAGGATGTATATTGGTTTTGAGGACAACTCAATGGACAGTGTAGGGAGAAAAGGTCCTGGCTCCTTGAATGCCGTTTCTGGAGACACTGCGATCAATGTGGGAGATATGTCAAGATGTGTGTTTGTTTTGAGGACGTCTCTCTGGAGAGTCTTAGCAAAGAGGTCACACAGATAATCAGAGCAATTCTCAGAGACACTGAGAACAAGCTCCACAATTCCCTCCTGGCACTTTCCCTGTAGGAGATACCGCAAGACGTTTCTGTACATTGGGCACAGCGCTCTGCATGGTGTTAGCAGAGACTTTCCCGGGACAGTGAAACCCTATGTCAGAGACACTGAGAAGAAGCCCCAATGTTCCCTCCAGGCACTTTCAGTGTGGGTGCCTTCTCCACGTGGTTCCTGGTTTCACTGCGGCTCTGAAGAGAACGTTAGCAAAGAGGTAACCGGGACAGTGAAAACAGTACTCAAAGACAGGGAGAGCAAGCTCTCTCTTGGCACTTTGGATGTGGGACATACAGCGAGATGTTTGCTGCTTTTGCGTTTGGCTGTTGGGAGATTTACAGCACAAAGATATCTAGTTGATTTGAAGCAGTTCCGAGAAAGTCTAAACATAATCCCCACTTCTCCCTCCTGGCACTTTCCATGTGGGAGATATAGCAGGATGTATATTGGTTTTGAGGACAACTCAATGGACAGTGTAGGGAGAAAAGGTCCTGGCTCCTTGAATGCCGTTTCTGGAGACACTGCGATCAATGTGGGAGATATGTCAAGATGTGTGTTGGTTTTGAGGACGTCTCTCTGGAGAGTCTTAGCAAAGAGGTCACACAGATAATCAGAGCAATTCTCAGAGACACTGAGAACAAGCTCCACAATTCCCTCCTGGCACTTTCCCTGTAGGAGATACCGCAAGACGTTTCTGTACATTGGGCACAGCGCTCTGCATGGTGTTAGCAGAGACTTTCCCGGGACAGTGAAACCCTATGTCAGAGACACTGAGAAGAAGCCCCAATGTTCCCTCCAGGCACTTTCAGTGTGGGTGCCTTCTCCACGTGGTTCCTGGTTTCACTGCGGCTCTGAAGAGAACGTTAGCAAAGAGGTAACCGGGACAGTGAAAACAGTACTCAAAGACAGGGAGAGCAAGCTCTCTCTTGGCACTTTGGATGTGGGACATACAGCGAGATGTTTGCTGCTTTTGCGTTTGGCTGTTGGGAGATTTACAGCACAAAGATATCTAGTTGATTTGAAGCAGTTCCGAGAAAGTCTAAACATAATCCCCACTTCTCCCTCCTGGCACTTTCCATGTGGGAGATATAGCAGGATGTATATTGGTTTTGAGGACAACTCAATGGACAGCGTAGGGAGAAAAGGTCCTGGCTCCTTGAATGCCGTTTCTGGAGACACTGCGATCAATGTGGGAGATATGTCAAGATGTGTGTTTGTTTTGAGGACGTCTCTCTGGAGAGTCTTAGCAAAGAGGTCACACAGATAATCAGAGCAATTCTCAGAGACACTGAGAACAAGCTCCACAATTCCCTCCTGGCACTTTCCCTGTAGGAGATACCGCAAGACGTTTCTGTACATTGGGCACAGCGCTCTGCACGGTGTTAGCAGAGACTTTCCCGGGACAGTGAAACCCTATGTCAGAGACACTGAGAAGAAGCCCCAATGTTCCCTCCAGGCACTTTCAGTGTGGGTGCCTTCTCCACGTGGTTCCTGGTTTCACTGCGGCTCTGAAGAGAACGTTAGCAAAGAGGTAACCGGGACAGTGAAAACAGTACTCAAAGACAGGGAGAGCAAGCTCTCTCTTGGCACTTTGGATGTGGGACATACAGCGAGCTGTTTGCTGCTTTTGCGTTTGGCTGTTGGGAGATTTACAGCACAAAGATATCTAGTTGATTTGAAGCAGTTCCGAGAAAGTCTAAACATAATCCCCACTTCTCCCTCCTGGCACTTTCCATGTGGGAGATATAGCAGGATGTATATTGGTTTTGAGGACAACTCAATGGACAGTGTAGGGAGAAAAGGTCCTGGCTCCTTGAATGCCGTTTCTGGAGACACTGCGATCAATGTGGGAGATATGTCAAGATGTGTGTTTGTTTTGAGGACGGCTCTCTGGAGAGTCTTAGCAAAGAGGTCACAGGGATAATCAGAGCAATTCTCAGAGACACTGAGAACAAGCTCCACAATTCCCTCCTGGCACTTTCCCTGTAGGAGATACCGCAAGACGTTTCTGTACATTGGGCACAGCGCTCTGCACGGTGTTAGCAGAGACTTTCCCGGGACAGTGAAACCCTATGTCAGAGACACTGAGAAGAAGCCCCAATGTTCCCTCCAGGCACTTTCAGTGTGGGTGCCTTCTCCACGTGGTTCCTGGTTTCACTGCGGCTCTGAAGAGAACGTTAGCAAAGAGGTAACCGGGACAGTGAAAACAGTACTCAAAGACAGGGAGAGCAAGCTCTCTCTTGGCACTTTGGATGTGGGACATACAGCGAGATGTTTGCTGCTTTTGCGTTTGGCTGTTGGGAGATTTACAGCACAAAGATATCTAGTTGATTTGAAGCAGTTCCGAGAAAGTCTAAACATAATCCCCACTTCTCCCTCCTGGCACTTTCCATGTGGGAGATATAGCAGGATGTATATTGGTTTTGAGGACAACTCAATGGACAGTGTAGGGAGAAAAGGTCCTGGCTCCTTGAATGCCGTTTCTGGAGACACTGCGATCAATGTGGGAGATATGTCAAGATGTGTGTTTGTTTTGAGGACGGCTCTCTGGAGAGTCTTAGCAAAGAGGTCACACAGATAATCAGAGCAATTCTCAGAGACACTGAGAACAAGCTCCACAATTCCCTCCTGGCACTTTCCCTGTAGGAGATACCGCAAGACGTTTCTGTACATTGGGCACAGCGCTCTGCACGGTGTTAGCAGAGACTTTCCCGGGACAGTGAAACCCTATGTCAGAGACACTGAGAAGAAGCCCCAATGTTCCCTCCAGGCACTTTCAGTGTGGGTGCCTTCTCCACGTGGTTCCTGGTTTCACTGCGGCTCTGAAGAGAACGTTAGCAAAGAGGTAACCGGGACAGTGAAAACAGTACTCAAAGACAGGGAGAGCAAGCTCTCTCTTGGCACTTTGGATGTGGGACATACAGCGAGATGTTTGCTGCTTTTGCGTTTGGCTGTTGGGAGATTTACAGCACAAAGATATCTAGTTGATTTGAAGCAGTTCCGAGAAAGTCTAAACATAATCCCCACTTCTCCCTCCTGGCACTTTCCATGTGGGAGATATAGCAGGATGTATATTGGTTTTGAGGACAACTCAATGGACAGTGTAGGGAGAAAAGGTCCTGGCTCCTTGAATGCCGTTTCTGGAGACACTGCGATCAATGTGGGAGATATGTCAAGATGTGTGTTTGTTTTGAGGACGTCTCTCTGGAGAGTCTTAGCAAAGAGGTCACACAGATAATCAGAGCAATTCTCAGAGACACTGAGAACAAGCTCCACAATTCCCTCCTGGCACTTTCCCTGTAGGAGATACCGCAAGACGTTTCTGTATATTGGGCACAGCGCTCTGCACGGTGTTAGCAGAGACTTTCCCGGGACAGTGAAACCCTATGTCAGAGACACTGAGAAGAAGCCCCAATGTTCCTTCCAGGCACTTTCAGTGTGGGTGCCTTCTCCACGTGGTTCCTGGTTTCACTGCGGCTCTGAAGAGAACGTTAGCAAAGAGGTAACCGGGACAGTGAAAACAGTACTCAAAGACAGGGAGAGCAAGCTCTCTCTTGGCACTTTGGATGTGGGACATACAGCGAGATGTTTGCTGCTTTTGCGTTTGGCTGTTGGGAGATTTACAGCACAAAGATATCTAGTTGATTTGAAGCAGTTCCGAGAAAGTCTAAACATAATCCCCACTTCTCCCTCCTGGCACTTTCCATGTGGGAGATATAGCAGGATGTATATTGGTTTTGAGGACAACTCAATGGACAGCGTAGGGAGAAAAGGTCCTGGCTCCTTGAATGCCGTTTCTGGAGACACTGCGATCAATGTGGGAGATATGTCAAGATGTGTGTTTGTTTTGAGGACGTCTCTCTGGAGAGTCTTAGCAAAGAGGTCACACAGATAATCAGAGCAATTCTCAGAGACACTGAGAACAAGCTCGACAATTCCCTCCTGGCACTTTCCCTGTAGGAGATACCGCAAGACGTTTCTGTACATTGGGCACAGCGCTCTGCACGGTGTTAGCAGAGACTTTCCCGGGACAGTGAAACCCTATGTCAGAGACACTGAGAAGAAGCCCCAATGTTCCCTCCAGGCACTTTCAGTGTGGGTGCCTTCTCCACGTGGTTCCTGGTTTCACTGCGGCTCTGAAGAGAACGTTAGCAAAGAGGTAACCGGGACAGTGAAAACAGTACTCAAAGACAGGGAGAGCAAGCTCTCTCTTGGCACTTTGGATGTGGGACATACAGCGAGATGTTTGCTGCTTTTGCGTTTGGCTGTTGGGAGATTTACAGCACAAAGATATCTAGTTGATTTGAAGCAGTTCCGAGAAAGTCTAAACATAATCCCCACTTCTCCCTCCTGGCACTTTCCATGTGGGAGATATAGCAGGATGTATATTGGTTTTGAGGACAACTCAATGGACAGTGTAGGGAGAAAAGGTCCTGGCTCCTTGAATGCCGATTCTGGAGACACTGCGATCAATGTGGGAGATATGTCAAGATGTGTGTTTGTTTTGAGGACGTCTCTCTGGAGAGTCTTAGCAAAGAGGTCACAGGGATAATCAGAGCAATTCTCAGAGACACTGAGAACAAGCTCCACAATTCCCTCCTGGCACTTTCCCTGTAGGAGATACCGCAAGACGTTTCTGTACATTGGGCACAGCGCTCTGCACGGTGTTAGCAGAGACTTTCCCGGGACAGTGAAACCCTATGTCAGAGACACTGAGAAGAAGCCCCAATGTTCCCTCCAGGCACTTTCAGTGTGGGTGCCTTCTCCACGTGGTTCCTGGTTTCACTGCGGCTCTGAAGAGAACGTTAGCAAAGAGGTAACCGGGACAGTGAAAACAGTACTCAAAGACAGGGAGAGCAAGCTCTCTCTTGGCACTTTGGATGTGGGACATACAGCGAGCTGTTTGCTGCTTTTGCGTTTGGCTGTTGGGAGATTTACAGCACAAAGATATCTAGTTGATTTGAAGCAGTTCCGAGAAAGTCTAAACATAATCCCCACTTCTCCCTCCTGGCACTTTCCATGTGGGAGATATAGCAGGATGTATATTGGTTTTGAGGACAACTCAATGGACAGTGTAGGGAGAAAAGGTCCTGGCTCCTTGAATGCCGTTTCTGGAGACACTGCGATCAATGTGGGAGATATGTCAAGATGTGTGTTTGTTTTGAGGACGGCTCTCTGGAGAGTCTTAGCAAAGAGGTCACACAGATAATCAGAGCAATTCTCAGAGACACTGAGAACAAGCTCCACAATTCCCTCCTGGCACTTTCCCTGTAGGAGATACCGCAAGACGTTTCTGTACATTGGGCACAGCGCTCTGCACGGTGTTAGCAGAGACTTTCCCGGGACAGTGAAACCCTATGTCAGAGACACTGAGAAGAAGCCCCAATGTTCCCTCCAGGCACTTTCAGTGTGGGTGCCTTCTCCACGTGGTTCCTGGTTTCACTGCGGCTCTGAAGAGAACGTTAGCAAAGAGGTAACCGGGACAGTGAAAACAGTACTCAAAGACAGGGAGAGCAAGCTCTCTCTTGGCACTTTGGATGTGGGACATACAGCGAGATGTTTGCTGCTTTTGCGTTTGGCTGTTGGGAGATTTACAGCACAAAGATATCTAGTTGATTTGAAGCAGTTCCGAGAAAGTCTAAACATAATCCCCACTTCTCCCTCCTGGCACTTTCCATGTGGGAGATATAGCAGGATGTATATTGGTTTTGAGGACAACTCAATGGACAGTGTAGGGAGAAAAGGTCCTGGCTCCTTGAATGCCGTTTCTGGAGACACTGCGATCAATGTGGGAGATATGTCAAGATGTGTGTTTGTTTTGAGGACGGCTCTCTGGAGAGTCTTAGCAAAGAGGTCACACAGATAATCAGAGCAATTCTCAGAGGCACTGAGAACAAGCTCCACAATTCCCTCCTGGCACTTTCCCTGTAGGAGATACCGCAAGACGTTTCTGTACATTGGGCACAGCGCTCTGCACGGTGTTAGCAGAGACTTTCCCGGGACAGTGAAACCCTATGTCAGAGACACTGAGAAGAAGCCCCAATGTTCCCTCCAGGCACTTTCAGTGTGGGTGCCTTCTCCACGTGGTTCCTGGTTTCACTGCGGCTCTGAAGAGAACGTTAGCAAAGAGGTAACCGGGACAGTGAAAACAGTACTCAAAGACAGGGAGAGCAAGCTCTCTCTTGGCACTTTGGATGTGGGACATACAGCGAGCTGTTTGCTGCTTTTGCGTTTGGCTGTTGGGAGATTTACAGCACAAAGATATCTAGTTGATTTGAAGCAGTTCCGAGAAAGTCTAAACATAATCCCCACTTCTCCCTCCTGGCACTTTCCATGTGGGAGATATAGCAGGATGTATATTGGTTTTGAGGACAACTCAATGGACAGTGTAGGGAGAAAAGGTCCTGGCTCCTTGAATGCCGTTTCTGGAGACACTGCGATCAATGTGGGAGATATGTCAAGATGTGTGTTTGTTTTGAGGACGTCTCTCTGGAGAGTCTTAGCAAAGAGGTCACACAGATAATCAGAGCAATTCTCAGAGACACTGAGAACAAGCTCCACAATTCCCTCCTGGCACTTTCCCTGTAGGAGATACCGCAAGACGTTTCTGTACATTGGGCACAGCGCTCTGCATGGTGTTAGCAGAGACTTTCCCGGGACAGTGAAACCCTATGTCAGAGACACTGAGAAGAAGCCCCAATGTTCCCTCCAGGCACTTTCAGTGTGGGTGCCTTCTCCACGTGGTTCCTGGTTTCACTGCGGCTCTGAAGAGAACGTTAGCAAAGAGGTAACCGGGACAGTGAAAACAGTACTCAAAGACAGGGAGAGCAAGCTCTCTCTTGGCACTTTGGATGTGGGACATACAGCGAGATGTTTGCTGCTTTTGCGTTTGGCTGTTGGGAGATTTACAGCACAAAGATATCTAGTTGATTTGAAGCAGTTCCGAGAAAGTCTAAACATAATCCCCACTTCTCCCTCCTGGCACTTTCCATGTGGGAGATATAGCAGGATGTATATTGGTTTTGAGGACAACTCAATGGACAGCGTAGGGAGAAAAGGTCCTGGCTCCTTGAATGCCGTTTCTGGAGACACTGCGATCAATGTGGGAGATATGTCAAGATGTGTGTTTGTTTTGAGGACGTCTCTCTGGAGAGTCTTAGCAAAGAGGTCACACAGATAATCAGAGCAATTCTCAGAGACACTGAGAACAAGCTCGACAATTCCCTCCTGGCACTTTCCCTGTAGGAGATACCGCAAGACGTTTCTGTACATTGGGCACAGCGCTCTGCACGGTGTTAGCAGAGACTTTCCCGGGACAGTGAAACCCTATGTCAGAGACACTGAGAAGAAGCCCCAATGTTCCCTCCAGGCACTTTCAGTGTGGGTGCCTTCTCCACGTGGTTCCTGGTTTCACTGCGGCTCTGAAGAGAACGTTAGCAAAGAGGTAACCGGGACAGTGAAAACAGTACTCAAAGACAGGGAGAGCAAGCTCTCTCTTGGCACTTTGGATGTGGGACATACAGCGAGATGTTTGCTGCTTTTGCGTTTGGCTGTTGGGAGATTTACAGCACAAAGATATCTAGTTGATTTGAAGCAGTTCCGAGAAAGTCTAAACATAATCCCCACTTCTCCCTCCTGGCACTTTCCATGTGGGAGATATAGCAGGATGTATATTGGTTTTGAGGACAACTCAATGGACAGTGTAGGGAGAAAAGGTCCTGGCTCCTTGAATGCCGATTCTGGAGACACTGCGATCAATGTGGGAGATATGTCAAGATGTGTGTTTGTTTTGAGGACGTCTCTCTGGAGAGTCTTAGCAAAGAGGTCACACAGATAATCAGAGCAATTCTCAGAGACACTGAGAACAAGCTCCACAATTCCCTCCTGGCACTTTCCCTGTAGGAGATACCGCAAGACGTTTCTGTACATTGGGCACAGCGCTCTGCACGGTGTTAGCAGAGACTTTCCCGGGACAGTGAAACCCTATGTCAGAGACACTGAGAAGAAGCCCCAATGTTCCCTCCAGGCACTTTCAGTGTGGGTGCCTTCTCCACGTGGTTCCTGGTTTCACTGCGGCTCTGAAGAGAACGTTAGCAAAGAGGTAACCGGGACAGTGAAAACAGTACTCAAAGACAGGGAGAGCAAGCTCTCTCTTGGCACTTTGGATGTGGGACATACAGCGAGCTGTTTGCTGCTTTTGCGTTTGGCTGTTGGGAGATTTACAGCACAAAGATATCTAGTTGATTTGAAGCAGTTCCGAGAAAGTCTAAACATAATCCCCACTTCTCCCTCCTGGCACTTTCCATGTGGGAGATATAGCAGGATGTATATTGGTTTTGAGGACAACTCAATGGACAGTGTAGGGAGAAAAGGTCCTGGCTCCTTGAATGCCGTTTCTGGAGACACTGCGATCAATGTGGGAGATATGTCAAGATGTGTGTTTGTTTTGAGGACGGCTCTCTGGAGAGTCTTAGCAAAGAGGTCACACAGATAATCAGAGCAATTCTCAGAGACACTGAGAACAAGCTCCACAATTCCCTCCTGGCACTTTCCCTGTAGGAGATACCGCAAGACGTTTCTGTACATTGGGCACAGCGCTCTGCACGGTGTTAGCAGAGACTTTCCCGGGACAGTGAAACCCTATGTCAGAGACACTGAGAAGAAGCCCCAATGTTCCCTCCAGGCACTTTCAGTGTGGGTGCCTTCTCCACGTGGTTCCTGGTTTCACTGCGGCTCTGAAGAGAACGTTAGCAAAGAGGTAACCGGGACAGTGAAAACAGTACTCAAAGACAGGGAGAGCAAGCTCTCTCTTGGCACTTTGGATGTGGGACATACAGCGAGATGTTTGCTGCTTTTGCGTTTGGCTGTTGGGAGATTTACAGCACAAAGATATCTAGTTGATTTGAAGCAGTTCCGAGAAAGTCTAAACATAATCCCCACTTCTCCCTCCTGGCACTTTCCATGTGGGAGATATAGCAGGATGTATATTGGTTTTGAGGACAACTCAATGGACAGTGTAGGGAGAAAAGGTCCTGGCTCCTTGAATGCCGTTTCTGGAGACACTGCGATCAATGTGGGAGATATGTCAAGATGTGTGTTTGTTTTGAGGACGGCTCTCTGGAGAGTCTTAGCAAAGAGGTCACACAGATAATCAGAGCAATTCTCAGAGGCACTGAGAACAAGCTCCACAATTCCCTCCTGGCACTTTCCCTGTAGGAGATACCGCAAGACGTTTCTGTACATTGGGCACAGCGCTCTGCACGGTGTTAGCAGAGACTTTCCCGGGACAGTGAAACCCTATGTCAGAGACACTGAGAAGAAGCCCCAATGTTCCCTCCAGGCACTTTCAGTGTGGGTGCCTTCTCCACGTGGTTCCTGGTTTCACTGCGGCTCTGAAGAGAACGTTAGCAAAGAGGTAACCGGGACAGTGAAAACAGTACTCAAAGACAGGGAGAGCAAGCTCTCTCTTGGCACTTTGGATGTGGGACATACAGCGAGCTGTTTGCTGCTTTTGCGTTTGGCTGTTGGGAGATTTACAGCACAAAGATATCTAGTTGATTTGAAGCAGTTCCGAGAAAGTCTAAACATAATCCCCACTTCTCCCTCCTGGCACTTTCCATGTGGGAGATATAGCAGGATGTATATTGGTTTTGAGGACAACTCAATGGACAGTGTAGGGAGAAAAGGTCCTGGCTCCTTGAATGCCGTTTCTGGAGACACTGCGATCAATGTGGGAGATATGTCAAGATGTGTGTTTGTTTTGAGGACGGCTCTCTGGAGAGTCTTAGCAAAGAGGTCACACAGATAATCAGAGCAATTCTCAGAGACACTGAGAACAAGCTCCACAATTCCCTCCTGGCACTTTCCCTGTAGGAGATACCGCAAGACGTTTCTGTACATTGGGCACAGCGCTCTGCACGGTGTTAGCAGAGACTTTCCCGGGACAGTGAAACCCTATGTCAGAGACACTGAGAAGAAGCCCCAATGTTCCCTCCAGGCACTTTCAGTGTGGGTGCCTTCTCCACGTGGTTCCTGGTTTCACTGCGGCTCTGAAGAGAACGTTAGCAAAGAGGTAACCGGGACAGTGAAAACAGTACTCAAAGACAGGGAGAGCAAGCTCTCTCTTGGCACTTTGGATGTGGGACATACAGCGAGATGTTTGCTGCTTTTGCGTTTGGCTGTTGGGAGATTTACAGCACAAAGATATCTAGTTGATTTGAAGCAGTTCCGAGAAAGTCTAAACATAATCCCCACTTCTCCCTCCTGGCACTTTCCATGTGGGAGATATAGCAGGATGTATATTGGTTTTGAGGACAACTCAATGGACAGTGTAGGGAGAAAAGGTCCTGGCTCCTTGAATGCCGATTCTGGAGACACTGCGATCAATGTGGGAGATATGTCAAGATGTGTGTTTGTTTTGAGGACGTCTCTCTGGAGAGTCTTAGCAAAGAGGTCACACAGATAATCAGAGCAATTCTCAGAGACACTGAGAACAAGCTCCACAATTCCCTCCTGGCACTTTCCCTGTAGGAGATACCGCAAGACGTTTCTGTACATTGGGCACAGCGCTCTGCACGGTGTTAGCAGAGACTTTCCCGGGACAGTGAAACCCTATGTCAGAGACACTGAGAAGAAGCCCCAATGTTCCCTCCAGGCACTTTCAGTGTGGGTGCCTTCTCCACGTGGTTCCTGGTTTCACTGCGGCTCTGAAGAGAACGTTAGCAAAGAGGTAACCGGGACAGTGAAAACAGTACTCAAAGACAGGGAGAGCAAGCTCTCTCTTGGCACTTTGGATGTGGGACATACAGCGAGCTGTTTGCTGCTTTTGCGTTTGGCTGTTGGGAGATTTACAGCACAAAGATATCTAGTTGATTTGAAGCAGTTCCGAGAAAGTCTAAACATAATCCCCACTTCTCCCTCCTGGCACTTTCCATGTGGGAGATATAGCAGGATGTATATTGGTTTTGAGGACAACTCAATGGACAGTGTAGGGAGAAAAGGTCCTGGCTCCTTGAATGCCGTTTCTGGAGACACTGCGATCAATGTGGGAGATATGTCAAGATGTGTGTTTGTTTTGAGGACGGCTCTCTGGAGAGTCTTAGCAAAGAGGTCACACAGATAATCAGAGCAATTCTCAGAGACACTGAGAACAAGCTCCACAATTCCCTCCTGGCACTTTCCCTGTAGGAGATACCGCAAGACGTTTCTGTACATTGGGCACAGCGCTCTGCACGGTGTTAGCAGAGACTTTCCCGGGACAGTGAAACCCTATGTCAGAGACACTGAGAAGAAGCCCCAATGTTCCCTCCAGGCACTTTCAGTGTGGGTGCCTTCTCCACGTGGTTCCTGGTTTCACTGCGGCTCTGAAGAGAACGTTAGCAAAGAGGTAACCGGGACAGTGAAAACAGTACTCAAAGACAGGGAGAGCAAGCTCTCTCTTGGCACTTTGGATGTGGGACATACAGCGAGATGTTTGCTGCTTTTGCATTTGGCTGTTGGGAGATTTACAGCACAAAGATATCTAGTTGATTTGAAGCAGTTCCGAGAAAGTCTAAACATAATCCCCACTTCTCCCTCCTGGCACTTTCCATGTGGGAGATATAGCAGGATGTATATTGGTTTTGAGGACAACTCAATGGACAGTGTAGGGAGAAAAGGTCCTGGCTCCTTGAATGCCGTTTCTGGAGACACTGCGATCAATGTGGGAGATATGTCAAGATGTGTGTTTGTTTTGAGGACGTCTCTCTGGAGAGTCTTAGCAAAGAGGTCACACAGATAATCAGAGCAATTCTCAGAGACACTGAGAACAAGCTCGACAATTCCCTCCTGGCACTTTCCCTGTAGGAGATACCGCAAGACGTTTCTGTACATTGGGCACAGCGCTCTGCACGGTGTTAGCAGAGACTTTCCCGGGACAGTGAAACCCTATGTCAGAGACACTGAGAAGAAGCCCCAATGTTCCCTCCAGGCACTTTCAGTGTGGGTGCCTTCTCCACGTGGTTCCTGGTTTCACTGCGGCTCTGAAGAGAACGTTAGCAAAGAGGTAACCGGGACAGTGAAAACAGTACTCAAAGACAGGGAGAGCAAGCTCTCTCTTGGCACTTTGGATGTGGGACATACAGCGAGCTGTTTGCTGCTTTTGCGTTTGGCTGTTGGGAGATTTACAGCACAAAGATATCTAGTTGATTTGAAGCAGTTCCGAGAAAGTCTAAACATAATCCCCACTTCTCCCTCCTGGCACTTTCCATGTGGGAGATATAGCAGGATGTATATTGGTTTTGAGGACAACTCAATGGACAGTGTAGGGAGAAAAGGTCCTGGCTCCTTGAATGCCGTTTCTGGAGACACTGCGATCAATGTGGGAGATATGTCAAGATGTGTGTTTGTTTTGAGGACGTCTCTCTGGAGAGTCTTAGCAAAGAGGTCACAGGGATAATCAGAGCAATTCTCAGAGACACTGAGAACAAGCTCCACAATTCCCTCCTGGCACTTTCCCTGTAGGAGATACCGCAAGACGTTTCTGTACATTGGGCACAGCGCTCTGCACGGTGTTAGCAGAGACTTTCCCGGGACAGTGAAACCCTATGTCAGAGACACTGAGAAGAAGCCCCAATGTTCCCTCCAGGCACTTTCAGTGTGGGTGCCTTCTCCACGTGGTTCCTGGTTTCACTGCGGCTCTGAAGAGAACGTTAGCAAAGAGGTAACCGGGACAGTGAAAACAGTACTCAAAGACAGGGAGAGCAAGCTCTCTCTTGGCACTTTGGATGTGGGACATACAGCGAGATGTTTGCTGCTTTTGCGTTTGGCTGTTGGGAGATTTACAGCACAAAGATATCTAGTTGATTTGAAGCAGTTCCGAGAAAGTCTAAACATAATCCCCACTTCTCCCTCCTGGCACTTTCCATGTGGGAGATATAGCAGGATGTATATTGGTTTTGAGGACAATTCAATGGACAGTGTAGGGAGAAAAGGTCCTGGCTCCTTGAATGCCGTTTCTGGAGA
Source organism: Larus michahellis (assembly GCF_964199755.1). Lineage (NCBI taxonomy): Eukaryota > Metazoa > Chordata > Aves > Charadriiformes > Laridae > Larus > Larus michahellis. The sequence continues at coordinate 375,131 of NW_027436056.1, forward strand.
CACTGCGATCAATGTGGGAGATATGTCAAGATGTGTGTTTGTTTTGAGGACGGCTCTCTGGAGAGTCTTAGCAAAGAGGTCACACAGATAATCAGAGCAATTCTCAGAGACACTGAGAACAAGCTCCACAATTCCCTCCTGGCACTTTCCCTGTAGGAGATACCGCAAGACGTTTCTGTACATTGGGCACAGCGCTCTGCACGGTGTTAGCAGAGACTTTCCCGGGACAGTGAAACCCTATGTCAGAGACACTGAGAAGAAGCCCCAATGTTCCCTCCAGGCACTTTCAGTGTGGGTGCCTTCTCCACGTGGTTCCTGGTTTCACTGCGGCTCTGAAGAGAACGTTAGCAAAGAGGTAACCGGGACAGTGAAAACAGTACTCAAAGACAGGGAGAGCAAGCTCTCTCTTGGCACTTTGGATGTGGGACATACAGCGAGCTGTTTGCTGCTTTTGCGTTTGGCTGTTGGGAGATTTACAGCACAAAGATATCTAGTTGATTTGAAGCAGTTCCGAGAAAGTCTAAACATAATCCCCACTTCTCCCTCCTGGCACTTTCCATGTGGGAGATATAGCAGGATGTATATTGGTTTTGAGGACAACTCAATGGACAGTGTAGGGAGAAAAGGTCCTGGCTCCTTGAATGCCGTTTCTGGAGACACTGCGATCAATGTGGGAGATATGTCAAGATGTGTGTTTGTTTTGAGGACGTCTCTCTGGAGAGTCTTAGCAAAGAGGTCACAGGGATAATCAGAGCAATTCTCAGAGACACTGAGAACAAGCTCCACAATTCCCTCCTGGCACTTTCCCTGTAGGAGATACCGCAAGACGTTTCTGTACATTGGGCACAGCGCTCTGCACGGTGTTAGCAGAGACTTTCCCGGGACAGTGAAACCCTATGTCAGAGACACTGAGAAGAAGCCCCAATGTTCCCTCCAGGCACTTTCAGTGTGGGTGCCTTCTCCACGTGGTTCCTGGTTTCACTGCGGCTCTGAAGAGAACGTTAGCAAAGAGGTAACCGGGACAGTGAAAACAGTACTCAAAGACAGGGAGAGCAAGCTCTCTCTTGGCACTTTGGATGTGGGACATACAGCGAGATGTTTGCTGCTTTTGCGTTTGGCTGTTGGGAGATTTACAGCACAAAGATATCTAGTTGATTTGAAGCAGTTCCGAGAAAGTCTAAACATAATCCCCACTTCTCCCTCCTGGCACTTTCCATGTGGGAGATATAGCAGGATGTATATTGGTTTTGAGGACAATTCAATGGACAGTGTAGGGAGAAAAGGTCCTGGCTCCTTGAATGCCGTTTCTGGAGACACTGCGATCAATGTGGGAGATATGTCAAGATGTGTGTTTGTTTTGAGGACGGCTCTCTGGAGAGTCTTAGCAAAGAGGTCACACAGATAATCAGAGCAATTCTCAGAGACACTGAGAACAAGCTCCACAATTCCCTCCTGGCACTTTCCCTGTAGGAGATACCGCAAGACGTTTCTGTACATTGGGCACAGCGCTCTGCACGGTGTTAGCAGAGACTTTCCCGGGACAGTGAAACCCTATGTCAGAGACACTGAGAAGAAGCCCCAATGTTCCCTCCAGGCACTTTCAGTGTGGGTGCCTTCTCCACGTGGTTCCTGGTTTCACTGCGGCTCTGAAGAGAACGTTAGCAAAGAGGTAACCGGGACAGTGAAAACAGTACTCAAAGACAGGGAGAGCAAGCTCTCTCTTGGCACTTTGGATGTGGGACATACAGCGAGATGTTTGCTGCTTTTGCGTTTGGCTGTTGGGAGATTTACAGCACAAAGATATCTAGTTGATTTGAAGCAGTTCCGAGAAAGTCTAAACATAATCCCCACTTCTCCCTCCTGGCACTTTCCATGTGGGAGATATAGCAGGATGTATATTGGTTTTGAGGACAACTCAATGGACAGTGTAGGGAGAAAAGGTCCTGGCTCCTTGAATGCCGTTTCTGGAGACACTGCGATCAATGTGGGAGATATGTCAAGATGTGTGTTTGTTTTGAGGACGTCTCTCTGGAGAGTCTTAGCAAAGAGGTCACACAGATAATCAGAGCAATTCTCAGAGACACTGAGAACAAGCTCCACAATTCCCTCCTGGCACTTTCCCTGTAGGAGATACCGCAAGACGTTTCTGTATATTGGGCACAGCGCTCTGCACGGTGTTAGCAGAGACTTTCCCGGGACAGTGAAACCCTATGTCAGAGACACTGAGAAGAAGCCCCAATGTTCCCTCCAGGCACTTTCAGTGTGGGTGCCTTCTCCACGTGGTTCCTGGTTTCACTGCGGCTCTGAAGAGAATGTTAGCAAAGAGGTAACCGGGACAGTGAAAACAGTACGCAAAGACAGGGAGAGCAAGCTCTCTCTTGGCACTTTGGATGTGGGACATACAGCGAGATGTTTGCTGCTTTTGCGTTTGGCTGTTGGGAGATTTACAGCACAAAGATATCTAGTTGATTTGAAGCAGTTCCGAGAAAGTCTAAACATAATCCCCACTTCTCCCTCCTGGCACTTTCCATGTGGGAGATATAGCAGGATGTATATTGGTTTTGAGGACAACTCAATGGACAGTGTAGGGAGAAAAGGTCCTGGCTCCTTGAATGCCGTTTCTGGAGACACTGCGATCAATGTGGGAGATATGTCAAGATGTGTGTTTGTTTTGAGGACGTCTCTCTGGAGAGTCTTAGCAAAGAGGTCACACAGATAATCAGAGCAATTCTCAGAGACACTGAGAACAAGCTCCACAATTCCCTCCTGGCACTTTCCCTGTAGGAGATACCGCAAGACGTTTCTGTACATTGGGCACAGCGCTCTGCACGGTGTTAGCAGAGACTTTCCCGGGACAGTGAAACCCTATGTCAGAGACACTGAGAAGAAGCCCCAATGTTCCCTCCAGGCACTTTCAGTGTGGGTGCCTTCTCCACGTGGTTCCTGGTTTCACTGCGGCTCTGAAGAGAACGTTAGCAAAGAGGTAACCGGGACAGTGAAAACAGTACTCAAAGACAGGGAGAGCAAGCTCTCTCTTGGCACTTTGGATGTGGGACATACAGCGAGATGTTTGCTGCTTTTGCGTTTGGCTGTTGGGAGATTTACAGCACAAAGATATCTAGTTGATTTGAAGCAGTTCCGAGAAAGTCTAAACATAATCCCCACTTCTCCCTCCTGGCACTTTCCATGTGGGAGATATAGCAGGATGTATATTGGTTTTGAGGACAACTCAATGGACAGTGTAGGGAGAAAAGGTCCTGGCTCCTTGAATGCCGTTTCTGGAGACACTGCGATCAATGTGGGAGATATGTCAAGATGTGTGTTTGTTTTGAGGACGGCTCTCTGGAGAGTCTTAGCAAAGAGGTCACACAGATAATCAGAGCAATTCTCAGAGACACTGAGAACAAGCTCCACAATTCCCTCCTGGCACTTTCCCTGTAGGAGATACCGCAAGACGTTTCTGTACATTGGGCACAGCGCTCTGCACGGTGTTAGCAGAGACTTTCCCGGGACAGTGAAACCCTATGTCAGAGACACTGAGAAGAAGCCCCAATGTTCCCTCCAGGCACTTTCAGTGTGGGTGCCTTCTCCACGTGGTTCCTGGTTTCACTGCGGCTCTGAAGAGAACGTTAGCAAAGAGGTAACCGGGACAGTGAAAACAGTACTCAAAGACAGGGAGAGCAAGCTCTCTCTTGGCACTTTGGATGTGGGACATACAGCGAGATGTTTGCTGCTTTTGCGTTTGGCTGTTGGGAGATTTACAGCACAAAGATATCTAGTTGATTTGAAGCAGTTCCGAGAAAGTCTAAACATAATCCCCACTTCTCCCTCCTGGCACTTTCCATGTGGGAGATATAGCAGGATGTATATTGGTTTTGAGGACAACTCAATGGACAGTGTAGGGAGAAAAGGTCCTGGCTCCTTGAATGCCGTTTCTGGAGACACTGCGATCAATGTGGGAGATATGTCAAGATGTGTGTTTGTTTTGAGGACGTCTCTCTGGAGAGTCTTAGCAAAGAGGTCACACAGATAATCAGAGCAATTCTCAGAGACACTGAGAACAAGCTCCACAATTCCCTCCTGGCACTTTCCCTGTAGGAGATACCGCAAGACGTTTCTGTACATTGGGCACAGCGCTCTGCACGGTGTTAGCAGAGACTTTCCCGGGACAGTGAAACCCTATGTCAGAGACACTGAGAAGAAGCCCCAATGTTCCCTCCAGGCACTTTCAGTGTGGGTGCCTTCTCCACGTGGTTCCTGGTTTCACTGCGGCTCTGAAGAGAACGTTAGCAAAGAGGTAACCGGGACAGTGAAAACAGTACTCAAAGACAGGGAGAGCAAGCTCTCTCTTGGCACTTTGGATGTGGGACATACAGCGAGATGTTTGCTGCTTTTGCGTTTGGCTGTTGGGAGATTTACAGCACAAAGATATCTAGTTGATTTGAAGCAGTTCCGAGAAAGTCTAAACATAATCCCCACTTCTCCCTCCTGGCACTTTCCATGTGGGAGATATAGCAGGATGTATATTGGTTTTGAGGACAACTCAATGGACAGCGTAGGGAGAAAAGGTCCTGGCTCCTTGAATGCCGATTCTGGAGACACTGCGATCAATGTGGGAGATATGTCAAGATGTGTGTTTGTTTTGAGGACGGCTCTCTGGAGAGTCTTAGCAAAGAGGTCACACAGATAATCAGAGCAATTCTCAGAGACACTGAGAACAAGCTCCACAATTCCCTCCTGGCACTTTCCCTGTAGGAGATACCGCAAGACGTTTCTGTACATTGGGCACAGCGCTCTGCACGGTGTTAGCAGAGACTTTCCCGGGACAGTGAAACCCTATGTCAGAGACACTGAGAAGAAGCCCCAATGTTCCCTCCAGGCACTTTCAGTGTGGGTGCCTTCTCCACGTGGTTCCTGGTTTCACTGCGGCTCTGAAGAGAACGTTAGCAAAGAGGTAACCGGGACAGTGAAAACAGTACTCAAAGACAGGGAGAGCAAGCTCTCTCTTGGCACTTTGGATGTGGGACATACAGCGAGATGTTTGCTGCTTTTGCGTTTGGCTGTTGGGAGATTTACAGCACAAAGCTATCTAGTTGATTTGAAGCAGTTCCGAGAAAGTCTAAACATAATCCCCACTTCTCCCTCCTGGCACTTTCCATGTGGGAGATATAGCAGGATGTATATTGGTTTTGAGGACAACTCAATGGACAGTGTAGGGAGAAAAGGTCCTGGCTCCTTGAATGCCGTTTCTGGAGACACTGCGATCAATGTGGGAGATATGTCAAGATGTGTGTTTGTTTTGAGGACGTCTCTCTGGAGAGTCTTAGCAAAGAGGTCACACAGATAATCAGAGCAATTCTCAGAGACACTGAGAACAAGCTCCACAATTCCCTCCTGGCACTTTCCCTGTAGGAGATACCGCAAGACGTTTCTGTACATTGGGCACAGCGCTCTGCACGGTGTTAGCAGAGACTTTCCCGGGACAGTGAAACCCTATGTCAGAGACACTGAGAAGAAGCCCCAATGTTCCCTCCAGGCACTTTCAGTGTGGGTGCCTTCTCCACGTGGTTCCTGGTTTCACTGCGGCTCTGAAGAGAACGTTAGCAAAGAGGTAACCGGGACAGTGAAAACAGTACTCAAAGACAGGGAGAGCAAGCTCTCTCTTGGCACTTTGGATGTGGGACATACAGCGAGATGTTTGCTGCTTTTGCGTTTGGCTGTTGGGAGATTTACAGCACAAAGATATCTAGTTGATTTGAAGCAGTTCCGAGAAAGTCTAAACATAATCCCCACTTCTCCCTCCTGGCACTTTCCATGTGGGAGATATAGCAGGATGTATATTGGTTTTGAGGACAACTCAATGGACAGTGTAGGGAGAAAAGGTCCTGGCTCCTTGAATGCCGTTTCTGGAGACACTGCGATCAATGTGGGAGATATGTCAAGATGTGTGTTTGTTTTGAGGACGTCTCTCTGGAGAGTCTTAGCAAAGAGGTCACACAGATAATCAGAGCAATTCTCAGAGACACTGAGAACAAGCTCCACAATTCCCTCCTGGCACTTTCCCTGTAGGAGATACCGCAAGACGTTTCTGTATATTGGGCACAGCGCTCTGCACGGTGTTAGCAGAGACTTTCCCGGGACAGTGAAACCCTATGTCAGAGACACTGAGAAGAAGCCCCAATGTTCCCTCCAGGCACTTTCAGTGTGGGTGCCTTCTCCACGTGGTTCCTGGTTTCACTGCGGCTCTGAAGAGAACGTTAGCAAAGAGGTAACCGGGACAGTGAAAACAGTACTCAAAGACAGGGAGAGCAAGCTCTCTCTTGGCACTTTGGATGTGGGACATACAGCGAGATGTTTGCTGCTTTTGCGTTTGGCTGTTGGGAGATTTACAGCACAAAGATATCTAGTTGATTTGAAGCAGTTCCGAGAAAGTCTAAACATAATCCCCACTTCTCCCTCCTGGCACTTTCCATGTGGGAGATATAGCAGGATGTATATTGGTTTTGAGGACAACTCAATGGACAGTGTAGGGAGAAAAGGTCCTGGCTCCTTGAATGCCGTTTCTGGAGACACTGCGATCAATGTGGGAGATATGTCAAGATGTGTGTTTGTTTTGAGGACGTCTCTCTGGAGAGTCTTAGCAAAGAGGTCACACAGATAATCAGAGCAATTCTCAGAGACACTGAGAACAAGCTCCACAATTCCCTCCTGGCACTTTCCCTGTAGGAGATACCGCAAGACGTTTCTGTACATTGGGCACAGCGCTCTGCACGGTGTTAGCAGAGACTTTCCCGGGACAGTGAAACCCTATGTCAGAGACACTGAGAAGAAGCCCCAATGTTCCCTCCAGGCACTTTCAGTGTGGGTGCCTTCTCCACGTGGTTCCTGGTTTCACTGCGGCTCTGAAGAGAACGTTAGCAAAGAGGTAACCGGGACAGTGAAAACAGTACTCAAAGACAGGGAGAGCAAGCTCTCTCTTGGCACTTTGGATGTGGGACATACAGCGAGATGTTTGCTGCTTTTGCGTTTGGCTGTTGGGAGATTTACAGCACAAAGATATCTAGTTGATTTGAAGCAGTTCCGAGAAAGTCTAAACATAATCCCCACTTCTCCCTCCTGGCACTTTCCATGTGGGAGATATAGCAGGATGTATATTGGTTTTGAGGACAACTCAATGGACAGTGTAGGGAGAAAAGGTCCTGGCTCCTTGAATGCCGTTTCTGGAGACACTGCGATCAATGTGGGAGATATGTCAAGATGTGTGTTTGTTTTGAGGACGTCTCTCTGGAGAGTCTTAGCAAAGAGGTCACACAGATAATCAGAGCAATTCTCAGAGACACTGAGAACAAGCTCCACAATTCCCTCCTGGCACTTTCCCTGTAGGAGATACCGCAAGACGTTTCTGTACATTGGGCACAGCGCTCTGCACGGTGTTAGCAGAGACTTTCCCGGGACAGTGAAACCCTATGTCAGAGACACTGAGAAGAAGCCCCAATGTTCCCTCCAGGCACTTTCAGTGTGGGTGCCTTCTCCACGTGGTTCCTGGTTTCACTGCGGCTCTGAAGAGAACGTTAGCAAAGAGGTAACCGGGACAGTGAAAACAGTACTCAAAGACAGGGAGAGCAAGCTCTCTCTTGGCACTTTGGATGTGGGACATACAGCGAGATGTTTGCTGCTTTTGCGTTTGGCTGTTGGGAGATTTACAGCACAAAGCTATCTAGTTGATTTGAAGCAGTTCCGAGAAAGTCTAAACATAATCCCCACTTCTCCCTCCTGGCACTTTCCATGTGGGAGATATAGCAGGATGTATATTGGTTTTGAGGACAACTCAATGGACAGTGTAGGGAGAAAAGGTCCTGGCTCCTTGAATGCCGTTTCTGGAGACACTGCGATCAATGTGGGAGATATGTCAAGATGTGTGTTTGTTTTGAGGACGGCTCTCTGGAGAGTCTTAGCAAAGAGGTCACACAGATAATCAGAGCAATTCTCAGAGACACTGAGAACAAGCTCCACAATTCCCTCCTGGCACTTTCCCTGTAGGAGATACCGCAAGACGTTTCTGTACATTGGGCACAGCGCTCTGCACGGTGTTAGCAGAGACTTTCCCGGGACAGTGAAACCCTATGTCAGAGACACTGAGAAGAAGCCCCAATGTTCCCTCCAGGCACTTTCAGTGTGGGTGCCTTCTCCACGTGGTTCCTGGTTTCACTGCGGCTCTGAAGAGAACGTTAGCAAAGAGGTAACCGGGACAGTGAAAACAGTACTCAAAGACAGGGAGAGCAAGCTCTCTCTTGGCACTTTGGATGTGGGACATACAGCGAGATGTTTGCTGCTTTTGCGTTTGGCTGTTGGGAGATTTACAGCACAAAGATATCTAGTTGATTTGAAGCAGTTCCGAGAAAGTCTAAACATAATCCCCACTTCTCCCTCCTGGCACTTTCCATGTGGGAGATATAGCAGGATGTATATTGGTTTTGAGGACAACTCAATGGACAGTGTAGGGAGAAAAGGTCCTGGCTCCTTGAATGCCGTTTCTGGAGACACTGCGATCAATGTGGGAGATATGTCAAGATGTGTGTTTGTTTTGAGGACGTCTCTCTGGAGAGTCTTAGCAAAGAGGTCACACAGATAATCAGAGCAATTCTCAGAGACACTGAGAACAAGCTCCACAATTCCCTCCTGGCACTTTCCCTGTAGGAGATACCGCAAGACGTTTCTGTATATTGGGCACAGCGCTCTGCACGGTGTTAGCAGAGACTTTCCCGGGACAGTGAAACCCTATGTCAGAGACACTGAGAAGAAGCCCCAATGTTCCCTCCAGGCACTTTCAGTGTGGGTGCCTTCTCCACGTGGTTCCTGGTTTCACTGCGGCTCTGAAGAGAACGTTAGCAAAGAGGTAACCGGGACAGTGAAAACAGTACTCAAAGACAGGGAGAGCAAGCTCTCTCTTGGCACTTTGGATGTGGGACATACAGCGAGATGTTTGCTGCTTTTGCGTTTGGCTGTTGGGAGATTTACAGCACAAAGATATCTAGTTGATTTGAAGCAGTTCCGAGAAAGTCTAAACATAATCCCCACTTCTCCCTCCTGGCACTTTCCATGTGGGAGATATAGCAGGATGTATATTGGTTTTGAGGACAACTCAATGGACAGTGTAGGGAGAAAAGGTCCTGGCTCCTTGAATGCCGTTTCTGGAGACACTGCGATCAATGTGGGAGATATGTCAAGATGTGTGTTTGTTTTGAGGACGTCTCTCTGGAGAGTCTTAGCAAAGAGGTCACACAGATAATCAGAGCAATTCTCAGAGACACTGAGAACAAGCTCCACAATTCCCTCCTGGCACTTTCCCTGTAGGAGATACCGCAAGACGTTTCTGTACATTGGGCACAGCGCTCTGCACGGTGTTAGCAGAGACTTTCCCGGGACAGTGAAACCCTATGTCAGAGACACTGAGAAGAAGCCCCAATGTTCCCTCCAGGCACTTTCAGTGTGGGTGCCTTCTCCACGTGGTTCCTGGTTTCACTGCGGCTCTGAAGAGAACGTTAGCAAAGAGGTAACCGGGACAGTGAAAACAGTACTCAAAGACAGGGAGAGCAAGCTCTCTCTTGGCACTTTGGATGTGGGACATACAGCGAGATGTTTGCTGCTTTTGCGTTTGGCTGTTGGGAGATTTACAGCACAAAGATATCTAGTTGATTTGAAGCAGTTCCGAGAAAGTCTAAACATAATCCCCACTTCTCCCTCCTGGCACTTTCCATGTGGGAGATATAGCAGGATGTATATTGGTTTTGAGGACAACTCAATGGACAGTGTAGGGAGAAAAGGTCCTGGCTCCTTGAATGCCGTTTCTGGAGACACTGCGATCAATGTGGGAGATATGTCAAGATGTGTGTTTGTTTTGAGGACGTCTCTCTGGAGAGTCTTAGCAAAGAGGTCACACAGATAATCAGAGCAATTCTCAGAGACACTGAGAACAAGCTCCACAATTCCCTCCTGGCACTTTCCCTGTAGGAGATACCGCAAGACGTTTCTGTATATTGGGCACAGCGCTCTGCACGGTGTTAGCAGAGACTTTCCCGGGACAGTGAAACCCTATGTCAGAGACACTGAGAAGAAGCCCCAATGTTCCCTCCAGGCACTTTCAGTGTGGGTGCCTTCTCCACGTGGTTCCTGGTTTCACTGCGGCTCTGAAGAGAATGTTAGCAAAGAGGTAACCGGGACAGTGAAAACAGTACTCAAAGACAGGGAGAGCAAGCTCTCTCTTGGCACTTTGGATGTGGGACATACAGCGAGCTGTTTGCTGCTTTTGCGTTTGGCTGTTGGGAGATTTACAGCACAAAGATATCTAGTTGATTTGAAGCAGTTCCGAGAAAGTCTAAACATAATCCCCACTTCTCCCTCCTGGCACTTTCCATGTGGGAGATATAGCAGGATGTATATTGGTTTTGAGGACAACTCAATGGACAGTGTAGGGAGAAAAGGTCCTGGCTCCTTGAATGCCGTTTCTGGAGACACTGCGATCAATGTGGGAGATATGTCAAGATGTGTGTTTGTTTTGAGGACGTCTCTCTGGAGAGTCTTAGCAAAGAGGTCACACAGATAATCAGAGCAATTCTCAGAGACACTGAGAACAAGCTCCACAATTCCCTCCTGGCACTTTCCCTGTAGGAGATACCGCAAGACGTTTCTGTACATTGGGCACAGCGCTCTGCACGGTGTTAGCAGAGACTTTCCCGGGACAGTGAAACCCTATGTCAGAGACACTGAGAAGAAGCCCCAATGTTCCCTCCAGGCACTTTCAGTGTGGGTGCCTTCTCCACGTGGTTCCTGGTTTCACTGCGGCTCTGAAGAGAACGTTAGCAAAGAGGTAACCGGGACAGTGAAAAGAGTACTCAAAGACAGGGAGAGCAAGCTCTCTCTTGGCACTTTGGATGTGGGACATACAGCGAGATGTTTGCTGCTTTTGCGTTTGGCTGTTGGGAGATTTACAGCACAAAGATATCTAGTTGATTTGAAGCAGTTCCGAGAAAGTCTAAACATAATCCCCACTTCTCCCTCCTGGCACTTTCCATGTGGGAGATATAGCAGGATGTATATTGGTTTTGAGGACAACTCAATGGACAGCGTAGGGAGAAAAGGTCCTGGCTCCTTGAATGCCGATTCTGGAGACACTGCGATCAATGTGGGAGATATGTCAAGATGTGTGTTTGTTTTGAGGACGTCTCTCTGGAGAGTCTTAGCAAAGAGGTCACACAGATAATCAGAGCAATTCTCAGAGACACTGAGAACAAGCTCCACAATTCCCTCCTGGCACTTTCCCTGTAGGAGATACCGCAAGACGTTTCTGTACATTGGGCACAGCGCTCTGCACGGTGTTAGCAGAGACTTTCCCGGGACAGTGAAACCCTATGTCAGAGACACTGAGAAGAAGCCCCAATGTTCCCTCCAGGCACTTTCAGTGTGGGTGCCTTCTCCACGTGGTTCCTGGTTTCACTGCGGCTCTGAAGAGAACGTTAGCAAAGAGGTAACCGGGACAGTGAAAACAGTACTCAAAGACAGGGAGAGCAAGCTCTCTCTTGGCACTTTGGATGTGGGACATACAGCGAGATGTTTGCTGCTTTTGCGTTTGGCTGTTGGGAGATTTACAGCACAAAGATATCTAGTTGATTTGAAGCAGTTCCGAGAAAGTCTAAACATAATCCCCACTTCTCCCTCCTGGCACTTTCCATGTGGGAGATATAGCAGGATGTATATTGGTTTTGAGGACAACTCAATGGACAGTGTAGGGAGAAAAGGTCCTGGCTCCTTGAATGCCGTTTCTGGAGACACTGCGATCAATGTGGGAGATATGTCAAGATGTGTGTTTGTTTTGAGGACGTCTCTCTGGAGAGTCTTAGCAAAGAGGTCACACAGATAATCAGAGCAATTCTCAGAGACACTGAGAACAAGCTCCACAATTCCCTCCTGGCACTTTCCCTGTAGGAGATACCGCAAGACGTTTCTGTACATTGGGCACAGCGCTCTGCACGGTGTTAGCAGAGACTTTCCCGGGACAGTGAAACCCTATGTCAGAGACACTGAGAAGAAGCCCCAATGTTCCCTCCAGGCACTTTCAGTGTGGGTGCCTTCTCCACGTGGTTCCTGGTTTCACTGCGGCTCTGAAGAGAACGTTAGCAAAGAGGTAACCGGGACAGTGAAAACAGTACTCAAAGACAGGGAGAGCAAGCTCTCTCTTGGCACTTTGGATGTGGGACATACAGCGAGATGTTTGCTGCTTTTGCGTTTGGCTGTTGGGAGATTTACAGCACAAAGATATCTAGTTGATTTGAAGCAGTTCCGAGAAAGTCTAAACATAATCCCCACTTCTCCCTCCTGGCACTTTCCATGTGGGAGATATAGCAGGATGTATATTGGTTTTGAGGACAACTCAATGGACAGTGTAGGGAGAAAAGGTCCTGGCTCCTTGAATGCCGTTTCTGGAGACACTGCGATCAATGTGGGAGATATGTCAAGATGTGTGTTTGTTTTGAGGACGTCTCTCTGGAGAGTCTTAGCAAAGAGGTCACACAGATAATCAGAGCAATTCTCAGAGACACTGAGAACAAGCTCCACAATTCCCTCCTGGCACTTTCCCTGTAGGAGATACCGCAAGACGTTTCTGTACATTGGGCACAGCGCTCTGCACGGTGTTAGCAGAGACTTTCCCGGGACAGTGAAACCCTATGTCAGAGACACTGAGAAGAAGCCCCAATGTTCCCTCCAGGCACTTTCAGTGTGGGTGCCTTCTCCACGTGGTTCCTGGTTTCACTGCGGCTCTGAAGAGAACGTTAGCAAAGAGGTAACCGGGACAGTGAAAACAGTACTCAAAGACAGGGAGAGCAAGCTCTCTCTTGGCACTTTGGATGTGGGACATACAGCGAGATGTTTGCTGCTTTTGCGTTTGGCTGTTGGGAGATTTACAGCACAAAGATATCTAGTTGATTTGAAGCAGTTCCGAGAAAGTCTAAACATAATCCCCACTTCTCCCTCCTGGCACTTTCCATGTGGGAGATATAGCAGGATGTATATTGGTTTTGAGGACAACTCAATGGACAGTGTAGGGAGAAAAGGTCCTGGCTCCTTGAATGCCGTTTCTGGAGACACTGCGATCAATGTGGGAGATATGTCAAGATGTGTGTTTGTTTTGAGGACGGCTCTCTGGAGAGTCTTAGCAAAGAGGTCACACAGATAATCAGAGCAATTCTCAGAGACACTGAGAACAAGCTCCACAATTCCCTCCTGGCACTTTCCCTGTAGGAGATACCGCAAGACGTTTCTGTACATTGGGCACAGCGCTCTGCACGGTGTTAGCAGAGACTTTCCCGGGACAGTGAAACCCTATGTCAGAGACACTGAGAAGAAGCCCCAATGTTCCCTCCAGGCACTTTCAGTGTGGGTGCCTTCTCCACGTGGTTCCTGGTTTCACTGCGGCTCTGAAGAGAACGTTAGCAAAGAGGTAACCGGGACAGTGAAAACAGTACTCAAAGACAGGGAGAGCAAGCTCTCTCTTGGCACTTTGGATGTGGGACATACAGCGAGATGTTTGCTGCTTTTGCGTTTGGCTGTTGGGAGATTTACAGCACAAAGATATCTAGTTGATTTGAAGCAGTTCCGAGAAAGTCTAAACATAATCCCCACTTCTCCCTCCTGGCACTTTCCATGTGGGAGATATAGCAGGATGTATATTGGTTTTGAGGACAACTCAATGGACAGTGTAGGGAGAAAAGGTCCTGGCTCCTTGAATGCCGTTTCTGGAGACACTGCGATCAATGTGGGAGATATGTCAAGATGTGTGTTTGTTTTGAGGACGTCTCTCTGGAGAGTCTTAGCAAAGAGGTCACACAGATAATCAGAGCAATTCTCAGAGACACTGAGAACAAGCTCCACAATTCCCTCCTGGCACTTTCCCTGTAGGAGATACCGCAAGACGTTTCTGTATATTGGGCACAGCGCTCTGCACGGTGTTAGCAGAGACTTTCCCGGGACAGTGAAACCCTATGTCAGAGACACTGAGAAGAAGCCCCAATGTTCCCTCCAGGCACTTTCAGTGTGGGTGCCTTCTCCACGTGGTTCCTGGTTTCACTGCGGCTCTGAAGAGAACGTTAGCAAAGAGGTAACCGGGACAGTGAAAACAGTACTCAAAGACAGGGAGAGCAAGCTCTCTCTTGGCACTTTGGATGTGGGACATACAGCGAGATGTTTGCTGCTTTTGCGTTTGGCTGTTGGGAGATTTACAGCACAAAGATATCTAGTTGATTTGAAGCAGTTCCGAGAAAGTCTAAACATAATCCCCACTTCTCCCTCCTGGCACTTTCCATGTGGGAGATATAGCAGGATGTATATTGGTTTTGAGGACAACTCAATGGACAGTGTAGGGAGAAAAGGTCCTGGCTCCTTGAATGCCGTTTCTGGAGACACTGCGATCAATGTGGGAGATATGTCAAGATGTGTGTTTGTTTTGAGGACGTCTCTCTGGAGAGTCTTAGCAAAGAGGTCACACAGATAATCAGAGCAATTCTCAGAGACACTGAGAACAAGCTCCACAATTCCCTCCTGGCACTTTCCCTGTAGGAGATACCGCAAGACGTTTCTGTACATTGGGCACAGCGCTCTGCACGGTGTTAGCAGAGACTTTCCCGGGACAGTGAAACCCTATGTCAGAGACACTGAGAAGAAGCCCCAATGTTCCCTCCAGGCACTTTCAGTGTGGGTGCCTTCTCCACGTGGTTCCTGGTTTCACTGCGGCTCTGAAGAGAACGTTAGCAAAGAGGTAACCGGGACAGTGAAAACAGTACTCAAAGACAGGGAGAGCAAGCTCTCTCTTGGCACTTTGGATGTGGGACATACAGCGAGATGTTTGCTGCTTTTGCGTTTGGCTGTTGGGAGATTTACAGCACAAAGATATCTAGTTGATTTGAAGCAGTTCCGAGAAAGTCTAAACATAATCCCCACTTCTCCCTCCTGGCACTTTCCATGTGGGAGATATAGCAGGATGTATATTGGTTTTGAGGACAACTCAATGGACAGTGTAGGGAGAAAAGGTCCTGGCTCCTTGAATGCCGTTTCTGGAGACACTGCGATCAATGTGGGAGATATGTCAAGATGTGTGTTTGTTTTGAGGACGTCTCTCTGGAGAGTCTTAGCAAAGAGGTCACACAGATAATCAGAGCAATTCTCAGAGACACTGAGAACAAGCTCCACAATTCCCTCCTGGCACTTTCCCTGTAGGAGATACCGCAAGACGTTTCTGTATATTGGGCACAGCGCTCTGCACGGTGTTAGCAGAGACTTTCCCGGGACAGTGAAACCCTATGTCAGAGACACTGAGAAGAAGCCCCAATGTTCCTTCCAGGCACTTTCAGTGTGGGTGCCTTCTCCACGTGGTTCCTGGTTTCACTGCGGCTCTGAAGAGAACGTTAGCAAAGAGGTAACCGGGACAGTGAAAACAGTACTCAAAGACAGGGAGAGCAAGCTCTCTCTTGGCACTTTGGATGTGGGACATACAGCGAGATGTTTGCTGCTTTTGCGTTTGGCTGTTGGGAGATTTACAGCACAAAGATATCTAGTTGATTTGAAGCAGTTCCGAGAAAGTCTAAACATAATCCCCACTTCTCCCTCCTGGCACTTTCCATGTGGGAGATATAGCAGGATGTATATTGGTTTTGAGGACAACTCAATGGACAGCGTAGGGAGAAAAGGTCCTGGCTCCTTGAATGCCGTTTCTGGAGACACTGCGATCAATGTGGGAGATATGTCAAGATGTGTGTTTGTTTTGAGGACGTCTCTCTGGAGAGTCTTAGCAAAGAGGTCACACAGATAATCAGAGCAATTCTCAGAGACACTGAGAACAAGCTCGACAATTCCCTCCTGGCACTTTCCCTGTAGGAGATACCGCAAGACGTTTCTGTACATTGGGCACAGCGCTCTGCACGGTGTTAGCAGAGACTTTCCCGGGACAGTGAAACCCTATGTCAGAGACACTGAGAAGAAGCCCCAATGTTCCCTCCAGGCACTTTCAGTGTGGGTGCCTTCTCCACGTGGTTCCTGGTTTCACTGCGGCTCTGAAGAGAACGTTAGCAAAGAGGTAACCGGGACAGTGAAAACAGTACTCAAAGACAGGGAGAGCAAGCTCTCTCTTGGCACTTTGGATGTGGGACATACAGCGAGATGTTTGCTGCTTTTGCGTTTGGCTGTTGGGAGATTTACAGCACAAAGATATCTAGTTGATTTGAAGCAGTTCCGAGAAAGTCTAAACATAATCCCCACTTCTCCCTCCTGGCACTTTCCATGTGGGAGATATAGCAGGATGTATATTGGTTTTGAGGACAACTCAATGGACAGTGTAGGGAGAAAAGGTCCTGGCTCCTTGAATGCCGATTCTGGAGACACTGCGATCAATGTGGGAGATATGTCAAGATGTGTGTTTGTTTTGAGGACGTCTCTCTGGAGAGTCTTAGCAAAGAGGTCACAGGGATAATCAGAGCAATTCTCAGAGACACTGAGAACAAGCTCCACAATTCCCTCCTGGCACTTTCCCTGTAGGAGATACCGCAAGACGTTTCTGTACATTGGGCACAGCGCTCTGCACGGTGTTAGCAGAGACTTTCCCGGGACAGTGAAACCCTATGTCAGAGACACTGAGAAGAAGCCCCAATGTTCCCTCCAGGCACTTTCAGTGTGGGTGCCTTCTCCACGTGGTTCCTGGTTTCACTGCGGCTCTGAAGAGAACGTTAGCAAAGAGGTAACCGGGACAGTGAAAACAGTACTCAAAGACAGGGAGAGCAAGCTCTCTCTTGGCACTTTGGATGTGGGACATACAGCGAGCTGTTTGCTGCTTTTGCGTTTGGCTGTTGGGAGATTTACAGCACAAAGATATCTAGTTGATTTGAAGCAGTTCCGAGAAAGTCTAAACATAATCCCCACTTCTCCCTCCTGGCACTTTCCATGTGGGAGATATAGCAGGATGTATATTGGTTTTGAGGACAACTCAATGGACAGTGTAGGGAGAAAAGGTCCTGGCTCCTTGAATGCCGTTTCTGGAGACACTGCGATCAATGTGGGAGATATGTCAAGATGTGTGTTTGTTTTGAGGACGGCTCTCTGGAGAGTCTTAGCAAAGAGGTCACACAGATAATCAGAGCAATTCTCAGAGACACTGAGAACAAGCTCCACAATTCCCTCCTGGCACTTTCCCTGTAGGAGATACCGCAAGACGTTTCTGTACATTGGGCACAGCGCTCTGCACGGTGTTAGCAGAGACTTTCCCGGGACAGTGAAACCCTATGTCAGAGACACTGAGAAGAAGCCCCAATGTTCCCTCCAGGCACTTTCAGTGTGGGTGCCTTCTCCACGTGGTTCCTGGTTTCACTGCGGCTCTGAAGAGAACGTTAGCAAAGAGGTAACCGGGACAGTGAAAACAGTACTCAAAGACAGGGAGAGCAAGCTCTCTCTTGGCACTTTGGATGTGGGACATACAGCGAGATGTTTGCTGCTTTTGCGTTTGGCTGTTGGGAGATTTACAGCACAAAGATATCTAGTTGATTTGAAGCAGTTCCGAGAAAGTCTAAACATAATCCCCACTTCTCCCTCCTGGCACTTTCCATGTGGGAGATATAGCAGGATGTATATTGGTTTTGAGGACAACTCAATGGACAGTGTAGGGAGAAAAGGTCCTGGCTCCTTGAATGCCGTTTCTGGAGACACTGCGATCAATGTGGGAGATATGTCAAGATGTGTGTTTGTTTTGAGGACGGCTCTCTGGAGAGTCTTAGCAAAGAGGTCACACAGATAATCAGAGCAATTCTCAGAGGCACTGAGAACAAGCTCCACAATTCCCTCCTGGCACTTTCCCTGTAGGAGATACCGCAAGACGTTTCTGTACATTGGGCACAGCGCTCTGCACGGTGTTAGCAGAGACTTTCCCGGGACAGTGAAACCCTATGTCAGAGACACTGAGAAGAAGCCCCAATGTTCCCTCCAGGCACTTTCAGTGTGGGTGCCTTCTCCACGTGGTTCCTGGTTTCACTGCGGCTCTGAAGAGAACGTTAGCAAAGAGGTAACCGGGACAGTGAAAACAGTACTCAAAGACAGGGAGAGCAAGCTCTCTCTTGGCACTTTGGATGTGGGACATACAGCGAGCTGTTTGCTGCTTTTGCGTTTGGCTGTTGGGAGATTTACAGCACAAAGATATCTAGTTGATTTGAAGCAGTTCCGAGAAAGTCTAAACATAATCCCCACTTCTCCCTCCTGGCACTTTCCATGTGGGAGATATAGCAGGATGTATATTGGTTTTGAGGACAACTCAATGGACAGTGTAGGGAGAAAAGGTCCTGGCTCCTTGAATGCCGTTTCTGGAGACACTGCGATCAATGTGGGAGATATGTCAAGATGTGTGTTTGTTTTGAGGACGTCTCTCTGGAGAGTCTTAGCAAAGAGGTCACACAGATAATCAGAGCAATTCTCAGAGACACTGAGAAACAAGCTCCACAATTCCCTCCTGGCACTTTCCCTGTAGGAGATACCGCAAGACGTTTCTGTACATTGGGCACAGCGCTCTGCATGGGTGTTAGCAGAGACTTTCCCGGGACAGTGAAACCCTATGTCAGAGACACTGAAGAAGCCCCAATGTTCCCTCCAGGCACTTTCAGTGTGGGTGCCTTCTCCACGTGGTTCCTGGTTTCACTGCGGCTCTGAAGAGAACGTTAGCAAAGAGGTAACCGGGACAGTGAAAACAGTACTCAAAGACAGGGAGAGCAAGCTCTCTCTTGGCACTTTGGATGTGGGACATACAGCGAGATGTTTGCTGCTTTTGCGTTTGGCTGTTGGGAGATTTACAGCACAAAGATATCTAGTTGATTTGAAGCAGTTCCGAGAAAGTCTAAACATAATCCCCACTTCTCCCTCCTGGCACTTTCCATGTGGGAGATATAGCAGGATGTATATTGGTTTTGAGGACAACTCAATGGACAGCGTAGGGAGAAAAGGTCCTGGCTCCTTGAATGCCGTTTCTGGAGACACTGCGATCAATGTGGGAGATATGTCAAGATGTGTGTTTGTTTTGAGGACGTCTCTCTGGAGAGTCTTAGCAAAGAGGTCACACAGATAATCAGAGCAATTCTCAGAGACACTGAGAACAAGCTCGACAATTCCCTCCTGGCACTTTCCCTGTAGGAGATACCGCAAGACGTTTCTGTACATTGGGCACAGCGCTCTGCACGGTGTTAGCAGAGACTTTCCCGGGACAGTGAAACCCTATGTCAGAGACACTGAGAAGAAGCCCCAATGTTCCCTCCAGGCACTTTCAGTGTGGGTGCCTTCTCCACGTGGTTCCTGGTTTCACTGCGGCTCTGAAGAGAACGTTAGCAAAGAGGTAACCGGGACAGTGAAAACAGTACTCAAAGACAGGGAGAGCAAGCTCTCTCTTGGCACTTTGGATGTGGGACATACAGCGAGATGTTTGCTGCTTTTGCGTTTGGCTGTTGGGAGATTTACAGCACAAAGATATCTAGTTGATTTGAAGCAGTTCCGAGAAAGTCTAAACATAATCCCCACTTCTCCCTCCTGGCACTTTCCATGTGGGAGATATAGCAGGATGTATATTGGTTTTGAGGACAACTCAATGGACAGTGTAGGGAGAAAAGGTCCTGGCTCCTTGAATGCCGATTCTGGAGACACTGCGATCAATGTGGGAGATATGTCAAGATGTGTGTTTGTTTTGAGGACGTCTCTCTGGAGAGTCTTAGCAAAGAGGTCACACAGATAATCAGAGCAATTCTCAGAGACACTGAGAACAAGCTCCACAATTCCCTCCTGGCACTTTCCCTGTAGGAGATACCGCAAGACGTTTCTGTACATTGGGCACAGCGCTCTGCACGGTGTTAGCAGAGACTTTCCCGGGACAGTGAAACCCTATGTCAGAGACACTGAGAAGAAGCCCCCAATGTTCCCTCCAGGCACTTTCAGTGTGGGTGCCTTCTCCACGTGGTTCCTGGTTTCACTGCGGCTCTGAAGAGAACGTTAGCAAAGAGGTAACCGGGACAGTGAAAACAGTACTCAAAGACAGGGAGAGCAAGCTCTCTCTTGGCACTTTGGATGTGGGACATACAGCGAGCTGTTTGCTGCTTTTGCGTTTGGCTGTTGGGAGATTTACAGCACAAAGATATCTAGTTGATTTGAAGCAGTTCCGAGAAAGTCTAAACATAATCCCCACTTCTCCCTCCTGGCACTTTCCATGTGGGAGATATAGCAGGATGTATATTGGTTTTGAGGACAACTCAATGGACAGTGTAGGGAGAAAAGGTCCTGGCTCCTTGAATGCCGTTTCTGGAGACACTGCGATCAATGTGGGAGATATGTCAAGATGTGTGTTTGTTTTGAGGACGGCTCTCTGGAGAGTCTTAGCAAAGAGGTCACACAGATAATCAGAGCAATTCTCAGAGACACTGAGAACAAGCTCCACAATTCCCTCCTGGCACTTTCCCTGTAGGAGATACCGCAAGACGTTTCTGTACATTGGGCACAGCGCTCTGCACGGTGTTAGCAGAGACTTTCCCGGGACAGTGAAACCCTATGTCAGAGACACTGAGAAGAAGCCCCAATGTTCCCTCCAGGCACTTTCAGTGTGGGTGCCTTCTCCACGTGGTTCCTGGTTTCACTGCGGCTCTGAAGAGAACGTTAGCAAAGAGGTAACCGGGACAGTGAAAACAGTACTCAAAGACAGGGAGAGCAAGCTCTCTCTTGGCACTTTGGATGTGGGACATACAGCGAGATGTTTGCTGCTTTTGCGTTTGGCTGTTGGGAGATTTACAGCACAAAGATATCTAGTTGATTTGAAGCAGTTCCGAGAAAGTCTAAACATAATCCCCACTTCTCCCTCCTGGCACTTTCCATGTGGGAGATATAGCAGGATGTATATTGGTTTTGAGGACAACTCAATGGACAGTGTAGGAGAAAAGGTCCTGGCTCCTTGAATGCCGTTTCTGGAGACACTGCGATCAATGTGGGAGATATGTCAAGATGTGTGTTTGTTTTGAGGACGGCTCTCTGGAGAGTCTTAGCAAAGAGGTCACACAGATAATCAGAGCAATTCTCAGAGGCACTGAGAACAAGCTCCACAATTCCCTCCTGGCACTTTCCCTGTAGGAGATACCGCAAGACGTTTCTGTACATTGGGCACAGCGCTCTGCACGGTGTTAGCAGAGACTTTCCCGGGACAGTGAAACCCTATGTCAGAGACACTGAGAAGAAGCCCCAATGTTCCCTCCAGGCACTTTCAGTGTGGGTGCCTTCTCCACGTGGTTCCTGGTTTCACTGCGGCTCTGAAGAGAACGTTAGCAAAGAGGTAACCGGGACAGTGAAAACAGTACTCAAAGACAGGGAGAGCAAGCTCTCTCTTGGCACTTTGGATGTGGGACATACAGCGAGCTGTTTGCTGCTTTTGCGTTTGGCTGTTGGGAGATTTACAGCACAAAGATATCTAGTTGATTTGAAGCAGTTCCCGAGAAAGTCTAAACATAATCCCCACTTCTCCCTCCTGGCACTTTCCATGTGGGAGATATAGCAGGATGTATATTGGTTTTGAGGACAACTCAATGGACAGTGTAGGGAGAAAAGGTCCTGGCTCCTTGAATGCCGTTTCTGGAGACACTGCGATCAATGTGGGAGATATGTCAAGATGTGTGTTTGTTTTGAGGACGGCTCTCTGGAGAGTCTTAGCAAAGAGGTCACACAGATAATCAGAGCAATTCTCAGAGACACTGAGAACAAGCTCCACAATTCCCTCCTGGCACTTTCCCTGTAGGAGATACCGCAAGACGTTTCTGTACATTGGGCACAGCGCTCTGCACGGTGTTAGCAGAGACTTTCCCGGGACAGTGAAACCCTATGTCAGAGACACTGAGAAGAAGCCCCAATGTTCCCTCCAGGCACTTTCAGTGTGGGTGCCTTCTCCACGTGGTTCCTGGTTTCACTGCGGCTCTGAAGAGAACGTTAGCAAAGAGGTAACCGGGACAGTGAAAACAGTACTCAAAGACAGGGAGAGCAAGCTCTCTCTTGGCACTTTGGATGTGGGACATACAGCGAGATGTTTGCTGCTTTTGCGTTTGGCTGTTGGGAGATTTACAGCACAAAGATATCTAGTTGATTTGAAGCAGTTCCGAGAAAGTCTAAACATAATCCCCACTTCTCCCTCCTGGCACTTTCCATGTGGGAGATATAGCAGGATGTATATTGGTTTTGAGGACAACTCAATGGACAGTGTAGGGAGAAAAGGTCCTGGCTCCTTGAATGCCGATTCTGGAGACACTGCGATCAATGTGGGAGATATGTCAAGATGTGTGTTTGTTTTGAGGACGTCTCTCTGGAGAGTCTTAGCAAAGAGGTCACACAGATAATCAGAGCAATTCTCAGAGACACTGAGAACAAGCTCCACAATTCCCTCCTGGCACTTTCCCTGTAGGAGATACCGCAAGACGTTTCTGTACATTGGGCACAGCGCTCTGCACGGTGTTAGCAGAGACTTTCCCGGGACAGTGAAACCCTATGTCAGAGACACTGAGAAGAAGCCCCAATGTTCCCTCCAGGCACTTTCAGTGTGGGTGCCTTCTCCACGTGGTTCCTGGTTTCACTGCGGCTCTGAAGAGAACGTTAGCAAAGAGGTAACCGGGACAGTGAAAACAGTACTCAAAGACAGGGAGAGCAAGCTCTCTCTTGGCACTTTGGATGTGGGACATACAGCGAGCTGTTTGCTGCTTTTGCGTTTGGCTGTTGGGAGATTTACAGCACAAAGATATCTAGTTGATTTGAAGCAGTTCCGAGAAAGTCTAAACATAATCCCCACTTCTCCCTCCTGGCACTTTCCATGTGGGAGATATAGCAGGATGTATATTGGTTTTGAGGACAACTCAATGGACAGTGTAGGGAGAAAAGGTCCTGGCTCCTTGAATGCCGTTTCTGGAGACACTGCGATCAATGTGGGAGATATGTCAAGATGTGTGTTTGTTTTGAGGACGGCTCTCTGGAGAGTCTTAGCAAAGAGGTCACACAGATAATCAGAGCAATTCTCAGAGACACTGAGAACAAGCTCCACAATTCCCTCCTGGCACTTTCCCTGTAGGAGATACCGCAGACGTTTCTGTACATTGGGCACAGCGCTCTGCACGGTGTTAGCAGAGACTTTCCCGGGACAGTGAAAACCCTATGTCAGAGACACTGAGAAGAAGCCCCAATGTTCCCTCCAGGCACTTTCAGTGTGGGTGCCTTCTCCACGTGGTTCCTGGTTTCACTGCGGCTCTGAAGAGAACGTTAGCAAAGAGGTAACCGGGACAGTAAAACAGTACTCAAAGACAGGGAGAGCAAGCTCTCTCTTGGCACTTTGGATGTGGGACATACAGCGAGATGTTTGCTGCTTTTGCATTTGGCTGTTGGGAGATTTACAGCACAAAGATATCTAGTTGATTTGAAGCAGTTCCGAGAAAGTCTAAACATAATCCCCACTTCTCCCTCCTGGCACTTTCCATGTGGGAGATATAGCAGGATGTATATTGGTTTTGAGGACAACTCAATGGACAGTGTAGGGAGAAAAGGTCCTGGCTCCTTGAATGCCGTTTCTGGAGACACTGCGATCAATGTGGGAGATATGTCAAGATGTGTGTTTGTTTTGAGGACGTCTCTCTGGAGAGTCTTAGCAAAGAGGTCACACAGATAATCAGAGCAATTCTCAGAGACACTGAGAACAAGCTCGACAATTCCCTCCTGGCACTTTCCCTGTAGGAGATACCGCAAGACGTTTCTGTACATTGGGCACAGCGCTCTGCACGGTGTTAGCAGAGACTTTCCCGGGACAGTGAAACCCTATGTCAGAGACACTGAGAAGAAGCCCCAATGTTCCCTCCAGGCACTTTCAGTGTGGGTGCCTTCTCCACGTGGTTCCTGGTTTCACTGCGGCTCTGAAGAGAACGTTAGCAAAGAGGTAACCGGGACAGTGAAAACAGTACTCAAAGACAGGGAGAGCAAGCTCTCTCTTGGCACTTTGGATGTGGGACATACAGCGAGCTGTTTGCTGCTTTTGCGTTTGGCTGTTGGGAGATTTACAGCACAAAGATATCTAGTTGATTTGAAGCAGTTCCGAGAAAGTCTAAACATAATCCCCACTTCTCCCTCCTGGCACTTTCCATGTGGGAGATATAGCAGGATGTATATTGGTTTTGAGGACAACTCAATGGACAGTGTAGGGAGAAAAGGTCCTGGCTCCTTGAATGCCGTTTCTGGAGACACTGCGATCAATGTGGGAGATATGTCAAGATGTGTGTTTGTTTTGAGGACGTCTCTCTGGAGAGTCTTAGCAAAGAGGTCACAGGGATAATCAGAGCAATTCTCAGAGACACTGAGAACAAGCTCCACAATTCCCTCCTGGCACTTTCCCTGTAGGAGATACCGCAAGACGTTTCTGTACATTGGGCACAGCGCTCTGCACGGTGTTAGCAGAGACTTTCCCGGGACAGTGAAACCCTATGTCAGAGACACTGAGAAGAAGCCCCAATGTTCCCTCCAGGCACTTTCAGTGTGGGTGCCTTCTCCACGTGGTTCCTGGTTTCACTGCGGCTCTGAAGAGAACGTTAGCAAAGAGGTAACCGGGACAGTGAAAACAGTACTCAAAGACAGGGAGAGCAAGCTCTCTCTTGGCACTTTGGATGTGGGACATACAGCGAGATGTTTGCTGCTTTTGCGTTTGGCTGTTGGGAGATTTACAGCACAAAGATATCTAGTTGATTTGAAGCAGTTCCGAGAAAGTCTAAACATAATCCCCACTTCTCCCTCCTGGCACTTTCCATGTGGGAGATATAGCAGGATGTATATTGGTTTTGAGGACAATTCAATGGACAGTGTAGGGAGAAAAGGTCCTGGCTCCTTGAATGCCGTTTCTGGAGACACTGCGATCAATGTGGGAGATATGTCAAGATGTGTGTTTGTTTTGAGGACGGCTCTCTGGAGAGTCTTAGCAAAGAGGTCACACAGATAATCAGAGCAATTCTCAGAGACACTGAGAACAAGCTCCACAATTCCCTCCTGGCACTTTCCCTGTAGGAGATACCGCAAGACGTTTCTGTACATTGGGCACAGCGCTCTGCACGGTGTTAGCAGAGACTTTCCCGGGACAGTGAAACCCTATGTCAGAGACACTGAGAAGAAGCCCCAATGTTCCCTCCAGGCACTTTCAGTGTGGGTGCCTTCTCCACGTGGTTCCTGGTTTCACTGCGGCTCTGAAGAGAACGTTAGCAAAGAGGTAACCGGGACAGTGAAAACAGTACTCAAAGACAGGGAGAGCAAGCTCTCTCTTGGCACTTTGGATGTGGGACATACAGCGAGCTGTTTGCTGCTTTTGCGTTTGGCTGTTGGGAGATTTACAGCACAAAGATATCTAGTTGATTTGAAGCAGTTCCGAGAAAGTCTAAACATAATCCCCACTTCTCCCTCCTGGCACTTTCCATGTGGGAGATATAGCAGGATGTATATTGGTTTTGAGGACAACTCAATGGACAGTGTAGGGAGAAAAGGTCCTGGCTCCTTGAATGCCGTTTCTGGAGACACTGCGATCAATGTGGGAGATATGTCAAGATGTGTGTTTGTTTTGAGGACGTCTCTCTGGAGAGTCTTAGCAAAGAGGTCACAGGGATAATCAGAGCAATTCTCAGAGACACTGAGAACAAGCTCCACAATTCCCTCCTGGCACTTTCCCTGTAGGAGATACCGCAAGACGTTTCTGTACATTGGGCACAGCGCTCTGCACGGTGTTAGCAGAGACTTTCCCGGGACAGTGAAACCCTATGTCAGAGACACTGAGAAGAAGCCCCAATGTTCCCTCCAGGCACTTTCAGTGTGGGTGCCTTCTCCACGTGGTTCCTGGTTTCACTGCGGCTCTGAAGAGAACGTTAGCAAAGAGGTAACCGGGACAGTGAAAACAGTACTCAAAGACAGGGAGAGCAAGCTCTCTCTTGGCACTTTGGATGTGGGACATACAGCGAGATGTTTGCTGCTTTTGCGTTTGGCTGTTGGGAGATTTACAGCACAAAGATATCTAGTTGATTTGAAGCAGTTCCGAGAAAGTCTAAACATAATCCCCACTTCTCCCTCCTGGCACTTTCCATGTGGGAGATATAGCAGGATGTATATTGGTTTTGAGGACAATTCAATGGACAGTGTAGGGAGAAAAGGTCCTGGCTCCTTGAATGCCGTTTCTGGAGACACTGCGATCAATGTGGGAGATATGTCAAGATGTGTGTTTGTTTTGAGGACGGCTCTCTGGAGAGTCTTAGCAAAGAGGTCACACAGATAATCAGAGCAATTCTCAGAGACACTGAGAACAAGCTCCACAATTCCCTCCTGGCACTTTCCCTGTAGGAGATACCGCAAGACGTTTCTGTACATTGGGCACAGCGCTCTGCACGGTGTTAGCAGAGACTTTCCCGGGACAGTGAAACCCTATGTCAGAGACACTGAGAAGAAGCCCCAATGTTCCCTCCAGGCACTTTCAGTGTGGGTGCCTTCTCCACGTGGTTCCTGGTTTCACTGCGGCTCTGAAGAGAACGTTAGCAAAGAGGTAACCGGGACAGTGAAAACAGTACTCAAAGACAGGGAGAGCAAGCTCTCTCTTGGCACTTTGGATGTGGGACATACAGCGAGATGTTTGCTGCTTTTGCGTTTGGCTGTTGGGAGATTTACAGCACAAAGATATCTAGTTGATTTGAAGCAGTTCCGAGAAAGTCTAAACATAATCCCCACTTCTCCCTCCTGGCACTTTCCATGTGGGAGATATAGCAGGATGTATATTGGTTTTGAGGACAACTCAATGGACAGTGTAGGGAGAAAAGGTCCTGGCTCCTTGAATGCCGTTTCTGGAGACACTGCGATCAATGTGGGAGATATGTCAAGATGTGTGTTTGTTTTGAGGACGTCTCTCTGGAGAGTCTTAGCAAAGAGGTCACACAGATAATCAGAGCAATTCTCAGAGACACTGAGAACAAGCTCCACAATTCCCTCCTGGCACTTTCCCTGTAGGAGATACCGCAAGACGTTTCTGTATATTGGGCACAGCGCTCTGCACGGTGTTAGCAGAGACTTTCCCGGGACAGTGAAACCCTATGTCAGAGACACTGAGAAGAAGCCCCAATGTTCCCTCCAGGCACTTTCAGTGTGGGTGCCTTCTCCACGTGGTTCCTGGTTTCACTGCGGCTCTGAAGAGAATGTTAGCAAAGAGGTAACCGGGACAGTGAAAACAGTACGCAAAGACAGGGAGAGCAAGCTCTCTCTTGGCACTTTGGATGTGGGACATACAGCGAGATGTTTGCTGCTTTTGCGTTTGGCTGTTGGGAGATTTACAGCACAAAGATATCTAGTTGATTTGAAGCAGTTCCGAGAAAGTCTAAACATAATCCCCACTTCTCCCTCCTGGCACTTTCCATGTGGGAGATATAGCAGGATGTATATTGGTTTTGAGGACAACTCAATGGACAGTGTAGGGAGAAAAGGTCCTGGCTCCTTGAATGCCGTTTCTGGAGACACTGCGATCAATGTGGGAGATATGTCAAGATGTGTGTTTGTTTTGAGGACGTCTCTCTGGAGAGTCTTAGCAAAGAGGTCACACAGATAATCAGAGCAATTCTCAGAGACACTGAGAACAAGCTCCACAATTCCCTCCTGGCACTTTCCCTGTAGGAGATACCGCAAGACGTTTCTGTACATTGGGCACAGCGCTCTGCACGGTGTTAGCAGAGACTTTCCCGGGACAGTGAAACCCTATGTCAGAGACACTGAGAAGAAGCCCCAATGTTCCCTCCAGGCACTTTCAGTGTGGGTGCCTTCTCCACGTGGTTCCTGGTTTCACTGCGGCTCTGAAGAGAACGTTAGCAAAGAGGTAACCGGGACAGTGAAAACAGTACTCAAAGACAGGGAGAGCAAGCTCTCTCTTGGCACTTTGGATGTGGGACATACAGCGAGATGTTTGCTGCTTTTGCGTTTGGCTGTTGGGAGATTTACAGCACAAAGATATCTAGTTGATTTGAAGCAGTTCCGAGAAAGTCTAAACATAATCCCCACTTCTCCCTCCTGGCACTTTCCATGTGGGAGATATAGCAGGATGTATATTGGTTTTGAGGACAACTCAATGGACAGTGTAGGGAGAAAAGGTCCTGGCTCCTTGAATGCCGTTTCTGGAGACACTGCGATCAATGTGGGAGATATGTCAAGATGTGTGTTTGTTTTGAGGACGGCTCTCTGGAGAGTCTTAGCAAAGAGGTCACACAGATAATCAGAGCAATTCTCAGAGACACTGAGAACAAGCTCCACAATTCCCTCCTGGCACTTTCCCTGTAGGAGATACCGCAAGACGTTTCTGTACATTGGGCACAGCGCTCTGCACGGTGTTAGCAGAGACTTTCCCGGGACAGTGAAACCCTATGTCAGAGACACTGAGAAGAAGCCCCAATGTTCCCTCCAGGCACTTTCAGTGTGGGTGCCTTCTCCACGTGGTTCCTGGTTTCACTGCGGCTCTGAAGAGAACGTTAGCAAAGAGGTAACCGGGACAGTGAAAACAGTACTCAAAGACAGGGAGAGCAAGCTCTCTCTTGGCACTTTGGATGTGGGACATACAGCGAGATGTTTGCTGCTTTTGCGTTTGGCTGTTGGGAGATTTACAGCACAAAGATATCTAGTTGATTTGAAGCAGTTCCGAGAAAGTCTAAACATAATCCCCACTTCTCCCTCCTGGCACTTTCCATGTGGGAGATATAGCAGGATGTATATTGGTTTTGAGGACAACTCAATGGACAGTGTAGGGAGAAAAGGTCCTGGCTCCTTGAATGCCGTTTCTGGAGACACTGCGATCAATGTGGGAGATATGTCAAGATGTGTGTTTGTTTTGAGGACGTCTCTCTGGAGAGTCTTAGCAAAGAGGTCACACAGATAATCAGAGCAATTCTCAGAGACACTGAGAACAAGCTCCACAATTCCCTCCTGGCACTTTCCCTGTAGGAGATACCGCAAGACGTTTCTGTACATTGGGCACAGCGCTCTGCACGGTGTTAGCAGAGACTTTCCCGGGACAGTGAAACCCTATGTCAGAGACACTGAGAAGAAGCCCCAATGTTCCCTCCAGGCACTTTCAGTGTGGGTGCCTTCTCCACGTGGTTCCTGGTTTCACTGCGGCTCTGAAGAGAACGTTAGCAAAGAGGTAACCGGGACAGTGAAAACAGTACTCAAAGACAGGGAGAGCAAGCTCTCTCTTGGCACTTTGGATGTGGGACATACAGCGAGATGTTTGCTGCTTTTGCGTTTGGCTGTTGGGAGATTTACAGCACAAAGATATCTAGTTGATTTGAAGCAGTTCCGAGAAAGTCTAAACATAATCCCCACTTCTCCCTCCTGGCACTTTCCATGTGGGAGATATAGCAGGATGTATATTGGTTTTGAGGACAACTCAATGGACAGCGTAGGGAGAAAAGGTCCTGGCTCCTTGAATGCCGATTCTGGAGACACTGCGATCAATGTGGGAGATATGTCAAGATGTGTGTTTGTTTTGAGGACGGCTCTCTGGAGAGTCTTAGCAAAGAGGTCACACAGATAATCAGAGCAATTCTCAGAGACACTGAGAACAAGCTCCACAATTCCCTCCTGGCACTTTCCCTGTAGGAGATACCGCAAGACGTTTCTGTACATTGGGCACAGCGCTCTGCACGGTGTTAGCAGAGACTTTCCCGGGACAGTGAAACCCTATGTCAGAGACACTGAGAAGAAGCCCCAATGTTCCCTCCAGGCACTTTCAGTGTGGGTGCCTTCTCCACGTGGTTCCTGGTTTCACTGCGGCTCTGAAGAGAACGTTAGCAAAGAGGTAACCGGGACAGTGAAAACAGTACTCAAAGACAGGGAGAGCAAGCTCTCTCTTGGCACTTTGGATGTGGGACATACAGCGAGATGTTTGCTGCTTTTGCGTTTGGCTGTTGGGAGATTTACAGCACAAAGCTATCTAGTTGATTTGAAGCAGTTCCGAGAAAGTCTAAACATAATCCCCACTTCTCCCTCCTGGCACTTTCCATGTGGGAGATATAGCAGGATGTATATTGGTTTTGAGGACAACTCAATGGACAGTGTAGGGAGAAAAGGTCCTGGCTCCTTGAATGCCGTTTCTGGAGACACTGCGATCAATGTGGGAGATATGTCAAGATGTGTGTTTGTTTTGAGGACGTCTCTCTGGAGAGTCTTAGCAAAGAGGTCACACAGATAATCAGAGCAATTCTCAGAGACACTGAGAACAAGCTCCACAATTCCCTCCTGGCACTTTCCCTGTAGGAGATACCGCAAGACGTTTCTGTACATTGGGCACAGCGCTCTGCACGGTGTTAGCAGAGACTTTCCCGGGACAGTGAAACCCTATGTCAGAGACACTGAGAAGAAGCCCCAATGTTCCCTCCAGGCACTTTCAGTGTGGGTGCCTTCTCCACGTGGTTCCTGGTTTCACTGCGGCTCTGAAGAGAACGTTAGCAAAGAGGTAACCGGGACAGTGAAAACAGTACTCAAAGACAGGGAGAGCAAGCTCTCTCTTGGCACTTTGGATGTGGGACATACAGCGAGATGTTTGCTGCTTTTGCGTTTGGCTGTTGGGAGATTTACAGCACAAAGATATCTAGTTGATTTGAAGCAGTTCCGAGAAAGTCTAAACATAATCCCCACTTCTCCCTCCTGGCACTTTCCATGTGGGAGATATAGCAGGATGTATATTGGTTTTGAGGACAACTCAATGGACAGTGTAGGGAGAAAAGGTCCTGGCTCCTTGAATGCCGTTTCTGGAGACACTGCGATCAATGTGGGAGATATGTCAAGATGTGTGTTTGTTTTGAGGACGTCTCTCTGGAGAGTCTTAGCAAAGAGGTCACACAGATAATCAGAGCAATTCTCAGAGACACTGAGAACAAGCTCCACAATTCCCTCCTGGCACTTTCCCTGTAGGAGATACCGCAAGACGTTTCTGTATATTGGGCACAGCGCTCTGCACGGTGTTAGCAGAGACTTTCCCGGGACAGTGAAACCCTATGTCAGAGACACTGAGAAGAAGCCCCAATGTTCCCTCCAGGCACTTTCAGTGTGGGTGCCTTCTCCACGTGGTTCCTGGTTTCACTGCGGCTCTGAAGAGAACGTTAGCAAAGAGGTAACCGGGACAGTGAAAACAGTACTCAAAGACAGGGAGAGCAAGCTCTCTCTTGGCACTTTGGATGTGGGACATACAGCGAGATGTTTGCTGCTTTTGCGTTTGGCTGTTGGGAGATTTACAGCACAAAGATATCTAGTTGATTTGAAGCAGTTCCGAGAAAGTCTAAACATAATCCCCACTTCTCCCTCCTGGCACTTTCCATGTGGGAGATATAGCAGGATGTATATTGGTTTTGAGGACAACTCAATGGACAGTGTAGGGAGAAAAGGTCCTGGCTCCTTGAATGCCGTTTCTGGAGACACTGCGATCAATGTGGGAGATATGTCAAGATGTGTGTTTGTTTTGAGGACGTCTCTCTGGAGAGTCTTAGCAAAGAGGTCACACAGATAATCAGAGCAATTCTCAGAGACACTGAGAACAAGCTCCACAATTCCCTCCTGGCACTTTCCCTGTAGGAGATACCGCAAGACGTTTCTGTACATTGGGCACAGCGCTCTGCACGGTGTTAGCAGAGACTTTCCCGGGACAGTGAAACCCTATGTCAGAGACACTGAGAAGAAGCCCCAATGTTCCCTCCAGGCACTTTCAGTGTGGGTGCCTTCTCCACGTGGTTCCTGGTTTCACTGCGGCTCTGAAGAGAACGTTAGCAAAGAGGTAACCGGGACAGTGAAAACAGTACTCAAAGACAGGGAGAGCAAGCTCTCTCTTGGCACTTTGGATGTGGGACATACAGCGAGATGTTTGCTGCTTTTGCGTTTGGCTGTTGGGAGATTTACAGCACAAAGATATCTAGTTGATTTGAAGCAGTTCCGAGAAAGTCTAAACATAATCCCCACTTCTCCCTCCTGGCACTTTCCATGTGGGAGATATAGCAGGATGTATATTGGTTTTGAGGACAACTCAATGGACAGTGTAGGGAGAAAAGGTCCTGGCTCCTTGAATGCCGTTTCTGGAGACACTGCGATCAATGTGGGAGATATGTCAAGATGTGTGTTTGTTTTGAGGACGTCTCTCTGGAGAGTCTTAGCAAAGAGGTCACACAGATAATCAGAGCAATTCTCAGAGACACTGAGAACAAGCTCCACAATTCCCTCCTGGCACTTTCCCTGTAGGAGATACCGCAAGACGTTTCTGTACATTGGGCACAGCGCTCTGCACGGTGTTAGCAGAGACTTTCCCGGGACAGTGAAACCCTATGTCAGAGACACTGAGAAGAAGCCCCAATGTTCCCTCCAGGCACTTTCAGTGTGGGTGCCTTCTCCACGTGGTTCCTGGTTTCACTGCGGCTCTGAAGAGAACGTTAGCAAAGAGGTAACCGGGACAGTGAAAACAGTACTCAAAGACAGGGAGAGCAAGCTCTCTCTTGGCACTTTGGATGTGGGACATACAGCGAGATGTTTGCTGCTTTTGCGTTTGGCTGTTGGGAGATTTACAGCACAAAGCTATCTAGTTGATTTGAAGCAGTTCCGAGAAAGTCTAAACATAATCCCCACTTCTCCCTCCTGGCACTTTCCATGTGGGAGATATAGCAGGATGTATATTGGTTTTGAGGACAACTCAATGGACAGTGTAGGGAGAAAAGGTCCTGGCTCCTTGAATGCCGTTTCTGGAGACACTGCGATCAATGTGGGAGATATGTCAAGATGTGTGTTTGTTTTGAGGACGTCTCTCTGGAGAGTCTTAGCAAAGAGGTCACACAGATAATCAGAGCAATTCTCAGAGACACTGAGAACAAGCTCCACAATTCCCTCCTGGCACTTTCCCTGTAGGAGATACCGCAAGACGTTTCTGTACATTGGGCACAGCGCTCTGCACGGTGTTAGCAGAGACTTTCCCGGGACAGTGAAACCCTATGTCAGAGACACTGAGAAGAAGCCCCAATGTTCCCTCCAGGCACTTTCAGTGTGGGTGCCTTCTCCACGTGGTTCCTGGTTTCACTGCGGCTCTGAAGAGAACGTTAGCAAAGAGGTAACCGGGACAGTGAAAACAGTACTCAAAGACAGGGAGAGCAAGCTCTCTCTTGGCACTTTGGATGTGGGACATACAGCGAGATGTTTGCTGCTTTTGCGTTTGGCTGTTGGGAGATTTACAGCACAAAGATATCTAGTTGATTTGAAGCAGTTCCGAGAAAGTCTAAACATAATCCCCACTTCTCCCTCCTGGCACTTTCCATGTGGGAGATATAGCAGGATGTATATTGGTTTTGAGGACAACTCAATGGACAGTGTAGGGAGAAAAGGTCCTGGCTCCTTGAATGCCGTTTCTGGAGACACTGCGATCAATGTGGGAGATATGTCAAGATGTGTGTTTGTTTTGAGGACGTCTCTCTGGAGAGTCTTAGCAAAGAGGTCACACAGATAATCAGAGCAATTCTCAGAGACACTGAGAACAAGCTCCACAATTCCCTCCTGGCACTTTCCCTGTAGGAGATACCGCAAGACGTTTCTGTATATTGGGCACAGCGCTCTGCACGGTGTTAGCAGAGACTTTCCCGGGACAGTGAAACCCTATGTCAGAGACACTGAGAAGAAGCCCCAATGTTCCCTCCAGGCACTTTCAGTGTGGGTGCCTTCTCCACGTGGTTCCTGGTTTCACTGCGGCTCTGAAGAGAACGTTAGCAAAGAGGTAACCGGGACAGTGAAAACAGTACTCAAAGACAGGGAGAGCAAGCTCTCTCTTGGCACTTTGGATGTGGGACATACAGCGAGATGTTTGCTGCTTTTGCGTTTGGCTGTTGGGAGATTTACAGCACAAAGATATCTAGTTGATTTGAAGCAGTTCCGAGAAAGTCTAAACATAATCCCCACTTCTCCCTCCTGGCACTTTCCATGTGGGAGATATAGCAGGATGTATATTGGTTTTGAGGACAACTCAATGGACAGTGTAGGGAGAAAAGGTCCTGGCTCCTTGAATGCCGTTTCTGGAGACACTGCGATCAATGTGGGAGATATGTCAAGATGTGTGTTTGTTTTGAGGACGTCTCTCTGGAGAGTCTTAGCAAAGAGGTCACACAGATAATCAGAGCAATTCTCAGAGACACTGAGAACAAGCTCCACAATTCCCTCCTGGCACTTTCCCTGTAGGAGATACCGCAAGACGTTTCTGTACATTGGGCACAGCGCTCTGCACGGTGTTAGCAGAGACTTTCCCGGGACAGTGAAACCCTATGTCAGAGACACTGAGAAGAAGCCCCAATGTTCCCTCCAGGCACTTTCAGTGTGGGTGCCTTCTCCACGTGGTTCCTGGTTTCACTGCGGCTCTGAAGAGAACGTTAGCAAAGAGGTAACCGGGACAGTGAAAACAGTACTCAAAGACAGGGAGAGCAAGCTCTCTCTTGGCACTTTGGATGTGGGACATACAGCGAGATGTTTGCTGCTTTTGCGTTTGGCTGTTGGGAGATTTACAGCACAAAGATATCTAGTTGATTTGAAGCAGTTCCGAGAAAGTCTAAACATAATCCCCACTTCTCCCTCCTGGCACTTTCCATGTGGGAGATATAGCAGGATGTATATTGGTTTTGAGGACAACTCAATGGACAGTGTAGGGAGAAAAGGTCCTGGCTCCTTGAATGCCGTTTCTGGAGACACTGCGATCAATGTGGGAGATATGTCAAGATGTGTGTTTGTTTTGAGGACGTCTCTCTGGAGAGTCTTAGCAAAGAGGTCACACAGATAATCAGAGCAATTCTCAGAGACACTGAGAACAAGCTCCACAATTCCCTCCTGGCACTTTCCCTGTAGGAGATACCGCAAGACGTTTCTGTATATTGGGCACAGCGCTCTGCACGGTGTTAGCAGAGACTTTCCCGGGACAGTGAAACCCTATGTCAGAGACACTGAGAAGAAGCCCCAATGTTCCCTCCAGGCACTTTCAGTGTGGGTGCCTTCTCCACGTGGTTCCTGGTTTCACTGCGGCTCTGAAGAGAATGTTAGCAAAGAGGTAACCGGGACAGTGAAAACAGTACTCAAAGACAGGGAGAGCAAGCTCTCTCTTGGCACTTTGGATGTGGGACATACAGCGAGCTGTTTGCTGCTTTTGCGTTTGGCTGTTGGGAGATTTACAGCACAAAGATATCTAGTTGATTTGAAGCAGTTCCGAGAAAGTCTAAACATAATCCCCACTTCTCCCTCCTGGCACTTTCCATGTGGGAGATATAGCAGGATGTATATTGGTTTTGAGGACAACTCAATGGACAGTGTAGGGAGAAAAGGTCCTGGCTCCTTGAATGCCGTTTCTGGAGACACTGCGATCAATGTGGGAGATATGTCAAGATGTGTGTTTGTTTTGAGGACGTCTCTCTGGAGAGTCTTAGCAAAGAGGTCACACAGATAATCAGAGCAATTCTCAGAGACACTGAGAACAAGCTCCACAATTCCCTCCTGGCACTTTCCCTGTAGGAGATACCGCAAGACGTTTCTGTACATTGGGCACAGCGCTCTGCACGGTGTTAGCAGAGACTTTCCCGGGACAGTGAAACCCTATGTCAGAGACACTGAGAAGAAGCCCCAATGTTCCCTCCAGGCACTTTCAGTGTGGGTGCCTTCTCCACGTGGTTCCTGGTTTCACTGCGGCTCTGAAGAGAACGTTAGCAAAGAGGTAACCGGGACAGTGAAAAGAGTACTCAAAGACAGGGAGAGCAAGCTCTCTCTTGGCACTTTGGATGTGGGACATACAGCGAGATGTTTGCTGCTTTTGCGTTTGGCTGTTGGGAGATTTACAGCACAAAGATATCTAGTTGATTTGAAGCAGTTCCGAGAAAGTCTAAACATAATCCCCACTTCTCCCTCCTGGCACTTTCCATGTGGGAGATATAGCAGGATGTATATTGGTTTTGAGGACAACTCAATGGACAGCGTAGGGAGAAAAGGTCCTGGCTCCTTGAATGCCGATTCTGGAGACACTGCGATCAATGTGGGAGATATGTCAAGATGTGTGTTTGTTTTGAGGACGTCTCTCTGGAGAGTCTTAGCAAAGAGGTCACACAGATAATCAGAGCAATTCTCAGAGACACTGAGAACAAGCTCCACAATTCCCTCCTGGCACTTTCCCTGTAGGAGATACCGCAAGACGTTTCTGTACATTGGGCACAGCGCTCTGCACGGTGTTAGCAGAGACTTTCCCGGGACAGTGAAACCCTATGTCAGAGACACTGAGAAGAAGCCCCAATGTTCCCTCCAGGCACTTTCAGTGTGGGTGCCTTCTCCACGTGGTTCCTGGTTTCACTGCGGCTCTGAAGAGAACGTTAGCAAAGAGGTAACCGGGACAGTGAAAACAGTACTCAAAGACAGGGAGAGCAAGCTCTCTCTTGGCACTTTGGATGTGGGACATACAGCGAGATGTTTGCTGCTTTTGCGTTTGGCTGTTGGGAGATTTACAGCACAAAGATATCTAGTTGATTTGAAGCAGTTCCGAGAAAGTCTAAACATAATCCCCACTTCTCCCTCCTGGCACTTTCCATGTGGGAGATATAGCAGGATGTATATTGGTTTTGAGGACAACTCAATGGACAGTGTAGGGAGAAAAGGTCCTGGCTCCTTGAATGCCGTTTCTGGAGACACTGCGATCAATGTGGGAGATATGTCAAGATGTGTGTTTGTTTTGAGGACGGCTCTCTGGAGAGTCTTAGCAAAGAGGTCACACAGATAATCAGAGCAATTCTCAGAGACACTGAGAACAAGCTCCACAATTCCCTCCTGGCACTTTCCCTGTAGGAGATACCGCAAGACGTTTCTGTACATTGGGCACAGCGCTCTGCACGGTGTTAGCAGAGACTTTCCCGGGACAGTGAAACCCTATGTCAGAGACACTGAGAAGAAGCCCCAATGTTCCCTCCAGGCACTTTCAGTGTGGGTGCCTTCTCCACGTGGTTCCTGGTTTCACTGCGGCTCTGAAGAGAACGTTAGCAAAGAGGTAACCGGGACAGTGAAAACAGTACTCAAAGACAGGGAGAGGAAGCTCTCTCTTGGCACTTTGGATGTGGGACATACAGCGAGATGTTTGCTGCTTTTGCGTTTGGCTGTTGGGAGATTTACAGCACAAAGATATCTAGTTGATTTGAAGCAGTTCCGAGAAAGTCTAAACATAATCCCCACTTCTCCCTCCTGGCACTTTCCATGTGGGAGATATAGCAGGATGTATATTGGTTTTGAGGACAACTCAATGGACAGTGTAGGGAGAAAAGGTCCTGGCTCCTTGAATGCCGTTTCTGGAGACACTGCGATCAATGTGGGAGATATGTCAAGATGTGTGTTTGTTTTGAGGACGTCTCTCTGGAGAGTCTTAGCAAAGAGGTCACACAGATAATCAGAGCAATTCTCAGAGACACTGAGAACAAGCTCCACAATTCCCTCCTGGCACTTTCCCTGTAGGAGATACCGCAAGACGTTTCTGTACATTGGGCACAGCGCTCTGCACGGTGTTAGCAGAGACTTTCCCGGGACAGTGAAACCCTATGTCAGAGACACTGAGAAGAAGCCCCAATGTTCCCTCCAGGCACTTTCAGTGTGGGTGCCTTCTCCACGTGGTTCCTGGTTTCACTGCGGCTCTGAAGAGAACGTTAGCAAAGAGGTAACCGGGACAGTGAAAACAGTACTCAAAGACAGGGAGAGCAAGCTCTCTCTTGGCACTTTGGATGTGGGACATACAGCGAGATGTTTGCTGCTTTTGCGTTTGGCTGTTGGGAGATTTACAGCACAAAGATATCTAGTTGATTTGAAGCAGTTCCGAGAAAGTCTAAACATAATCCCCACTTCTCCCTCCTGGCACTTTCCATGTGGGAGATATAGCAGGATGTATATTGGTTTTGAGGACAACTCAATGGACAGCGTAGGGAGAAAAGGTCCTGGCTCCTTGAATGCCGATTCTGGAGACACTGCGATCAATGTGGGAGATATGTCAAGATGTGTGTTTGTTTTGAGGACGTCTCTCTGGAGAGTCTTAGCAAAGAGGTCACACAGATAATCAGAGCAATTCTCAGAGACACTGAGAACAAGCTCCACAATTCCCTCCTGGCACTTTCCCTGTAGGAGATACCGCAAGACGTTTCTGTACATTGGGCACAGCGCTCTGCACGGTGTTAGCAGAGACTTTCCCGGGACAGTGAAACCCTATGTCAGAGACACTGAGAAGAAGCCCCAATGTTCCCTCCAGGCACTTTCAGTGTGGGTGCCTTCTCCACGTGGTTCCTGGTTTCACTGCGGCTCTGAAGAGAACGTTAGCAAAGAGGTAACCGGGACAGTGAAAACAGTACTCAAAGACAGGGAGAGCAAGCTCTCTCTTGGCACTTTGGATGTGGGACATACAGCGAGATGTTTGCTGCTTTTGCATTTGGCTGTTGGGAGATTTACAGCACAAAGATATCCAGTTGATTTGAAGCAGTTCCGAGAAAGTCTAAACATAATCCCCACTTCTCCCTCCTGGCACTTTCCATGTGGGAGATATAGCAGGATGTATATTGGTTTTGAGGACAACTCAATGGACAGTGTAGGGAGAAAAGGTCCTGGCTCCTTGAATGCCGTTTCTGGAGACACTGCGATCAATGTGGGAGATATGTCAAGATGTGTGTTTGTTTTGAGGACGTCTCTCTGGAGAGTCTTAGCAAAGAGGTCACACAGATAATCAGAGCAATTCTCAGAGACACTGAGAACAAGCTCCACAATTCCCTCCTGGCACTTTCCCTGTAGGAGATACCGCAAGACGTTTCTGTACATTGGGCACAGCGCTCTGCACGGTGTTAGCAGAGACTTTCCCGGGACAGTGAAACCCTATGTCAGAGACACTGAGAAGAAGCCCCAATGTTCCCTCCAGGCACTTTCAGTGTGGGTGCCTTCTCCACGTGGTTCCTGGTTTCACTGCGGCTCTGAAGAGAACGTTAGCAAAGAGGTAACCGGGACAGTGAAAACAGTACTCAAAGACAGGGAGAGCAAGCTCTCTCTTGGCACTTTGGATGTGGGACATACAGCGAGATGTTTGCTGCTTTTGCGTTTGGCTGTTGGGAGATTTACAGCACAAAGATATCTAGTTGATTTGAAGCAGTTCCGAGAAAGTCTAAACATAATCCCCACTTCTCCCTCCTGGCACTTTCCATGTGGGAGATATAGCAGGATGTATATTGGTTTTGAGGACAACTCAATGGACAGTGTAGGGAGAAAAGGTCCTGGCTCCTTGAATGCCGATTCTGGAGACACTGCGATCAATGTGGGAGATATGTCAAGATGTGTGTTTGTTTTGAGGACGTCTCTCTGGAGAGTCTTAGCAAAGAGGTCACACAGATAATCAGAGCAATTCTCAGAGACACTGAGAACAAGCTCCACAATTCCCTCCTGGCACTTTCCCTGTAGGAGATACCGCAAGACGTTTCTGTACATTGGGCACAGCGCTCTGCACGGTGTTAGCAGAGACTTTCCCGGGACAGTGAAACCCTATGTCAGAGACACTGAGAAGAAGCCCCAATGTTCCCTCCAGGCACTTTCAGTGTGGGTGCCTTCTCCACGTGGTTCCTGGTTTCACTGCGGCTCTGAAGAGAACGTTAGCAAAGAGGTAACCGGGACAGTGAAAACAGTACTCAAAGACAGGGAGAGCAAGCTCTCTCTTGGCACTTTGGATGTGGGACATACAGCGAGATGTTTGCTGCTTTTGCGTTTGGCTGTTGGGAGATTTACAGCACAAAGATATCTAGTTGATTTGAAGCAGTTCCGAGAAAGTCTAAACATAATCCCCACTTCTCCCTCCTGGCACTTTCCATGTGGGAGATATAGCAGGATGTATATTGGTTTTGAGGACAACTCAATGGACAGCGTAGGGAGAAAAGGTCCTGGCTCCTTGAATGCCGTTTCTGGAGACACTGCGATCAATGTGGGAGATATGTCAAGATGTGTGTTTGTTTTGAGGACGGCTCTCTGGAGAGTCTTAGCAAAGAGGTCACACAGATAATCAGAGCAATTCTCAGAGACACTGAGAACAAGCTCCACAATTCCCTCCTGGCACTTTCCCTGTAGGAGATACCGCAAGACGTTTCTGTACATTGGGCACAGCGCTCTGCACGGTGTTAGCAGAGACTTTCCCGGGACAGTGAAACCCTATGTCAGAGACACTGAGAAGAAGCCCCAATGTTCCCTCCAGGCACTTTCAGTGTGGGTGCCTTCTCCACGTGGTTCCTGGTTTCACTGCGGCTCTGAAGAGAACGTTAGCAAAGAGGTAACCGGGACAGTGAAAACAGTACTCAAAGACAGGGAGAGCAAGCTCTCTCTTGGCACTTTGGATGTGGGACATACAGCGAGATGTTTGCTGCTTTTGCGTTTGGCTGTTGGGAGATTTACAGCACAAAGATATCTGGTTGATTTGAAGCAGTTCCGAGAAAGTCTAAACATAATCCCCACTTCTCCCTCCTGGCACTTTCCATGTGGGAGATATAGCAGGATGTATATTGGTTTTGAGGACAACTCAATGGACAGCGTAGGGAGAAAAGGTCCTGGCTCCTTGAATGCCGATTCTGGAGACACTGCGATCAATGTGGGAGATATGTCAAGATGTGTGTTTGTTTTGAGGACGTCTCTCTGGAGAGTCTTAGCAAAGAGGTCACACAGATAATCAGAGCAATTCTCAGAGACACTGAGAACAAGCTCCACAATTCCCTCCTGGCACTTTCCCTGTAGGAGATACCGCAAGACGTTTCTGTACATTGGGCACAGCGCTCTGCACGGTGTTAGCAGAGACTTTCCCGGGACAGTGAAACCCTATGTCAGAGACACTGAGAAGAAGCCCCAATGTTCCCTCCAGGCACTTTCAGTGTGGGTGCCTTCTCCACGTGGTTCCTGGTTTCACTGCGGCTCTGAAGAGAACGTTAGCAAAGAGGTAACCGGGACAGTGAAAACAGTACTCAAAGACAGGGAGAGCAAGCTCTCTCTTGGCACTTTGGATGTGGGACATACAGCGAGATGTTTGCTGCTTTTGCATTTGGCTGTTGGGAGATTTACAGCACAAAGATATCCAGTTGATTTGAAGCAGTTCCGAGAAAGTCTAAACATAATCCCCACTTCTCCCTCCTGGCACTTTCCATGTGGGAGATATAGCAGGATGTATATTGGTTTTGAGGACAACTCAATGGACAGTGTAGGGAGAAAAGGTCCTGGCTCCTTGAATGCCGTTTCTGGAGACACTGCGATCAATGTGGGAGATATGTCAAGATGTGTGTTTGTTTTGAGGACGTCTCTCTGGAGAGTCTTAGCAAAGAGGTCACACAGATAATCAGAGCAATTCTCAGAGACACTG
The DNA here is from genome assembly GCF_964199755.1 of Larus michahellis. Lineage (NCBI taxonomy): Eukaryota > Metazoa > Chordata > Aves > Charadriiformes > Laridae > Larus > Larus michahellis. The sequence continues at coordinate 416,637 of NW_027436056.1, forward strand.
AGAACAAGCTCCACAATTCCCTCCTGGCACTTTCCCTGTAGGAGATACCGCAAGACGTTTCTGTACATTGGGCACAGCGCTCTGCACGGTGTTAGCAGAGACTTTCCCGGGACAGTGAAACCCTATGTCAGAGACACTGAGAAGAAGCCCCAATGTTCCCTCCAGGCACTTTCAGTGTGGGTGCCTTCTCCACGTGGTTCCTGGTTTCACTGCGGCTCTGAAGAGAACGTTAGCAAAGAGGTAACCGGGACAGTGAAAACAGTACTCAAAGACAGGGAGAGCAAGCTCTCTCTTGGCACTTTGGATGTGGGACATACAGCGAGATGTTTGCTGCTTTTGCGTTTGGCTGTTGGGAGATTTACAGCACAAAGATATCTAGTTGATTTGAAGCAGTTCCGAGAAAGTCTAAACATAATCCCCACTTCTCCCTCCTGGCACTTTCCATGTGGGAGATATAGCAGGATGTATATTGGTTTTGAGGACAACTCAATGGACAGTGTAGGGAGAAAAGGTCCTGGCTCCTTGAATGCCGTTTCTGGAGACACTGCGATCAATGTGGGAGATATGTCAAGATGTGTGTTTGTTTTGAGGACGTCTCTCTGGAGAGTCTTAGCAAAGAGGTCACACAGATAATCAGAGCAATTCTCAGAGACACTGAGAACAAGCTCCACAATTCCCTCCTGGCACTTTCCCTGTAGGAGATACCGCAAGACGTTTCTGTACATTGGGCACAGCGCTCTGCACGGTGTTAGCAGAGACTTTCCCGGGACAGTGAAACCCTATGTCAGAGACACTGAGAAGAAGCCCCAATGTTCCCTCCAGGCACTTTCAGTGTGGGTGCCTTCTCCACGTGGTTCCTGGTTTCACTGCGGCTCTGAAGAGAACGTTAGCAAAGAGGTAACCGGGACAGTGAAAACAGTACTCAAAGACAGGGAGAGCAAGCTCTCTCTTGGCACTTTGGATGTGGGACATACAGCGAGATGTTTGCTGCTTTTGCGTTTGGCTGTTGGGAGATTTACAGCACAAAGATATCTAGTTGATTTGAAGCAGTTCCGAGAAAGTCTAAACATAATCCCCACTTCTCCCTCCTGGCACTTTCCATGTGGGAGATATAGCAGGATGTATATTGGTTTTGAGGACAACTCAATGGACAGTGTAGGGAGAAAAGGTCCTGGCTCCTTGAATGCCGTTTCTGGAGACACTGCGATCAATGTGGGAGATATGTCAAGATGTGTGTTTGTTTTGAGGACGGCTCTCTGGAGAGTCTTAGCAAAGAGGTCACACAGATAATCAGAGCAATTCTCAGAGACACTGAGAACAAGCTCCACAATTCCCTCCTGGCACTTTCCCTGTAGGAGATACCGCAAGACGTTTCTGTATATTGGGCACAGCGCTCTGCACGGTGTTAGCAGAGACTTTCCCGGGACAGTGAAACCCTATGTCAGAGACACTGAGAAGAAGCCCCAATGTTCCCTCCAGGCACTTTCAGTGTGGGTGCCTTCTCCACGTGGTTCCTGGTTTCACTGCGGCTCTGAAGAGAATGTTAGCAAAGAGGTAACCGGGACAGTGAAAACAGTACTCAAAGACAGGGAGAGGAAGCTCTCTCTTGGCACTTTGGATGTGGGACATACAGCGAGATGTTTGCTGCTTTTGCGTTTGGCTGTTGGGAGATTTACAGCACAAAGATATCTAGTTGATTTGAAGCAGTTCCGAGAAAGTCTAAACATAATCCCCACTTCTCCCTCCTGGCACTTTCCATGTGGGAGATATAGCAGGATGTATATTGGTTTTGAGGACAACTCAATGGACAGTGTAGGGAGAAAAGGTCCTGGCTCCTTGAATGCCGATTCTGGAGACACTGCGATCAATGTGGGAGATATGTCAAGATGTGTGTTTGTTTTGAGGACGTCTCTCTGGAGAGTCTTAGCAAAGAGGTCACACAGATAATCAGAGCAATTCTCAGAGACACTGAGAACAAGCTCCACAATTCCCTCCTGGCACTTTCCCTGTAGGAGATACCGCAAGACGTTTCTGTACATTGGGCACAGCGCTCTGCACGGTGTTAGCAGAGACTTTCCCGGGACAGTGAAACCCTATGTCAGAGACACTGAGAAGAAGCCCCAATGTTCCCTCCAGGCACTTTCAGTGTGGGTGCCTTCTCCACGTGGTTCCTGGTTTCACTGCGGCTCTGAGAGAATGTTAGCAAAGAGGTAACCGGGACAGTGAAAACAGTACTCAAAGACAGGGAGAGGAAGCTCTCTCTTGGCACTTTGGATGTGGGACATACAGCGAGATGTTTGCTGCTTTTGCGTTTGGCTGTTGGGAGATTTACAGCACAAAGATATCTAGTTGATTTGAAGCAGTTCCGAGAAAGTCTAAACATAATCCCCACTTCTCCCTCCTGGCACTTTCCATGTGGGAGATATAGCAGGATGTATATTGGTTTTGAGGACAACTCAATGGACAGTGTAGGGAGAAAAGGTCCTGGCTCCTTGAATGCCGATTCTGGAGACACTGCGATCAATGTGGGAGATATGTCAAGATGTGTGTTTGTTTTGAGGACGTCTCTCTGGAGAGTCTTAGCAAAGAGGTCACACAGATAATCAGAGCAATTCTCAGAGACACTGAGAACAAGCTCCACAATTCCCTCCTGGCACTTTCCCTGTAGGAGATACCGCAAGACGTTTCTGTACATTGGGCACAGCGCTCTGCACGGTGTTAGCAGAGACTTTCCCGGGACAGTGAAACCCTATGTCAGAGACACTGAGAAGAAGCCCCAATGTTCCCTCCAGGCACTTTCAGTGTGGGTGCCTTCTCCACGTGGTTCCTGGTTTCACTGCGGCTCTGAAGAGAACGTTAGCAAAGAGGTAACCGGGACAGTGAAAACAGTACTCAAAGACAGGGAGAGCAAGCTCTCTCTTGGCACTTTGGATGTGGGACATACAGCGAGATGTTTGCTGCTTTTGCGTTTGGCTGTTGGGAGATTTACAGCACAAAGGTATCTAGTTGATTTGAAGCAGTTCCGAGAAAGTCTAAACATAATCCCCACTTCTCCCTCCTGGCACTTTCCATGTGGGAGATATAGCAGGATGTATATTGGTTTTGAGGACAACTCAATGGACAGTGTAGGGAGAAAAGGTCCTGGCTCCTTGAATGCCATTTCTGGAGACACTGCGATCAATGTGGGAGATATGTCAAGATGTGTGTTTGTTTTGAGGACGGCTCTCTGGAGAGTCTTAGCAAAGAGGTCACAGGGATAATCAGAGCAATTCTCAGAGACACTGAGAACAAGCTCCACAATTCCCTCCTGGCACTTTCCCTGTAGGAGATACCGCAAGACGTTTCTGTACATTGGGCACAGCGCTCTGCATGGTGTTAGCAGAGACTTTCCCGGGACAGTGAAACCCTATGTCAGAGACACTGAGAAGAAGCCCCAATGTTCCCTCCAGGCACTTTCAGTGTGGGTGCCTTCTCCACGTGGTTCCTGGTTTCACTGCGGCTCTGAAGAGAATGTTAGCAAAGAGGTAACCGGGACAGTGAAAACAGTACTCAAAGACAGGGAGAGCAAGCTCTCTCTTGGCACTTTGGATGTGGGACATACAGCGAGATGTTTGCTGCTTTTGCGTTTGGCTGTTGGGAGATTTACAGCACAAAGATATCTAGTTGATTTGAAGCAGTTCCGAGAAAGTCTAAACATAATCCCCACTTCTCCCTCCTGGCACTTTCCATGTGGGAGATATAGCAGGATGTATATTGGTTTTGAGGACAACTCAATGGACAGTGTAGGGAGAAAAGGTCCTGGCTCCTTGAATGCCGTTTCTGGAGACACTGCGATCAATGTGGGAGATATGTCAAGATGTGTGTTTGTTTTGAGGACGTCTCTCTGGAGAGTCTTAGCAAAGAGGTCACACAGATAATCAGAGCAATTCTCAGAGACACTGAGAACAAGCTCCACAATTCCCTCCTGGCACTTTCCCTGTAGGAGATACCGCAAGACGTTTCTGTACATTGGGCACAGCGCTCTGCACGGTGTTAGCAGAGACTTTCCCGGGACAGTGAAACCCTATGTCAGAGACACTGAGAAGAAGCCCCAATGTTCCCTCCAGGCACTTTCAGTGTGGGTGCCTTCTCCACGTGGTTCCTGGTTTCACTGCGGCTCTGAAGAGAATGTTAGCAAAGAGGTAACCGGGACAGTGAAAACAGTACTCAAAGACAGGGAGAGCAAGCTCTCTCTTGGCACTTTGGATGTGGGACATACAGCGAGATGTTTGCTGCTTTTGCGTTTGGCTGTTGGGAGATTTACAGCACAAAGATATCTAGTTGATTTGAAGCAGTTCCGAGAAAGTCTAAACATAATCCCCACTTCTCCCTCCTGGCACTTTCCATGTGGGAGATATAGCAGGATGTATATTGGTTTTGAGGACAACTCAATGGACAGTGTAGGGAGAAAAGGTCCTGGCTCCTTGAATGCCGTTTCTGGAGACACTGCGATCAATGTGGGAGATATGTCAAGATGTGTGTTTGTTTTGAGGACGTCTCTCTGGAGAGTCTTAGCAAAGAGGTCACACAGATAATCAGAGCAATTCTCAGAGACACTGAGAACAAGCTCCACAATTCCCTCCTGGCACTTTCCCTGTAGGAGATACCGCAAGACGTTTCTGTACATTGGGCACAGCGCTCTGCACGGTGTTAGCAGAGACTTTCCCGGGACAGTGAAACCCTATGTCAGAGACACTGAGAAGAAGCCCCAATGTTCCCTCCAGGCACTTTCAGTGTGGGTGCCTTCTCCACGTGGTTCCTGGTTTCACTGCGGCTCTGAAGAGAACGTTAGCAAAGAGGTAACCGGGACAGTGAAAACAGTACTCAAAGACAGGGAGAGCAAGCTCTCTCTTGGCACTTTGGATGTGGGACATACAGCGAGATGTTTGCTGCTTTTGCGTTTGGCTGTTGGGAGATTTACAGCACAAAGCTATCTAGTTGATTTGAAGCAGTTCCGAGAAAGTCTAAACATAATCCCCACTTCTCCCTCCTGGCACTTTCCATGTGGGAGATATAGCAGGATGTATATTGGTTTTGAGGACAACTCAATGGACAGTGTAGGGAGAAAAGGTCCTGGCTCCTTGAATGCCGTTTCTGGAGACACTGCGATCAATGTGGGAGATATGTCAAGATGTGTGTTTGTTTTGAGGACGGCTCTCTGGAGAGTCTTAGCAAAGAGGTCACACAGACAATCAGAGCAATTCTCAGAGACACTGAGAACAAGCTCCACAATTCCCTCCTGGCACTTTCCCTGTAGGAGATACCGCAAGACGTTTCTGTACATTGGGCACAGCGCTCTGCACGGTGTTAGCAGAGACTTTCCCGGGACAGTGAAACCCTATGTCAGAGACACTGAGAAGAAGCCCCAATGTTCCCTCCAGGCACTTTCAGTGTGGGTGCCTTCTCCACGTGGTTCCTGGTTTCACTGCGGCTCTGAAGAGAACGTTAGCAAAGAGGTAACCGGGACAGTGAAAACAGTACTCAAAGACAGGGAGAGCAAGCTCTCTCTTGGCACTTTGGATGTGGGACATACAGCGAGATGTTTGCTGCTTTTGCGTTTGGCTGTTGGGAGATTTACAGCACAAAGATATCTAGTTGATTTGAAGCAGTTCCGAGAAAGTCTAAACATAATCCCCACTTCTCCCTCCTGGCACTTTCCATGTGGGAGATATAGCAGGATGTATATTGGTTTTGAGGACAACTCAATGGACAGTGTAGGGAGAAAAGGTCCTGGCTCCTTGAATGCCGTTTCTGGAGACACTGCGATCAATGTGGGAGATATGTCAAGATGTGTGTTTGTTTTGAGGACGGCTCTCTGGAGAGTCTTAGCAAAGAGGTCACACAGATAATCAGAGCAATTCTCAGAGACACTGAGAACAAGCTCCACAATTCCCTCCTGGCACTTTCCCTGTAGGAGATACCGCAAGACGTTTCTGTACATTGGGCACAGCGCTCTGCACGGTGTTAGCAGAGACTTTCCCGGGACAGTGAAACCCTATGTCAGAGACACTGAGAAGAAGCCCCAATGTTCCCTCCAGGCACTTTCAGTGTGGGTGCCTTCTCCACGTGGTTCCTGGTTTCACTGCGGCTCTGAAGAGAACGTTAGCAAAGAGGTAACCGGGACAGTGAAAACAGTACTCAAAGACAGGGAGAGCAAGCTCTCTCTTGGCACTTTGGATGTGGGACATACAGCGAGATGTTTGCTGCTTTTGCGTTTGGCTGTTGGGAGATTTACAGCACAAAGATATCTAGTTGATTTGAAGCAGTTCCGAGAAAGTCTAAACATAATCCCCACTTCTCCCTCCTGGCACTTTCCATGTGGGAGATATAGCAGGATGTATATTGGTTTTGAGGACAACTCAATGGACAGTGTAGGGAGAAAAGGTCCTGGCTCCTTGAATGCCGTTTCTGGAGACACTGCGATCAATGTGGGAGATATGTCAAGATGTGTGTTTGTTTTGAGGACGGCTCTCTGGAGAGTCTTAGCAAAGAGGTCACACAGACAATCAGAGCAATTCTCAGAGACACTGAGAACAAGCTCCACAATTCCCTCCTGGCACTTTCCCTGTAGGAGATACCGCAAGACGTTTCTGTACATTGGGCACAGCGCTCTGCACGGTGTTAGCAGAGACTTTCCCGGGACAGTGAAACCCTATGTCAGAGACACTGAGAAGAAGCCCCAATGTTCCCTCCAGGCACTTTCAGTGTGGGTGCCTTCTCCACGTGGTTCCTGGTTTCACTGCAGCTCTGAAGAGAACGTTAGCAAAGAGGTAACCGGGACAGTGAAAACAGTACTCAAAGACAGGGAGAGCAAGCTCTCTCTTGGCACTTTGGATGTGGGACATACAGCGAGATGTTTGCTGCTTTTGCGTTTGGCTGTTGGGAGATTTACAGCACAAAGATATCTAGTTGATTTGAAGCAGTTCCGAGAAAGTCTAAACATAATCCCCACTTCTCCCTCCTGGCACTTTCCATGTGGGAGATATAGCAGGATGTATATTGGTTTTGAGGACAACTCAATGGACAGTGTAGGGAGAAAAGGTCCTGGCTCCTTGAATGCCGTTTCTGGAGACACTGCGATCAATGTGGGAGATATGTCAAGATGTGTGTTTGTTTTGAGGACGGCTCTCTGGAGAGTCTTAGCAAAGAGGTCACACAGACAATCAGAGCAATTCTCAGAGACACTGAGAACAAGCTCCACAATTCCCTCCTGGCACTTTCCCTGTAGGAGATACCGCAAGACGTTTCTGTACATTGGGCACAGCGCTCTGCACGGTGTTAGCAGAGACTTTCCCGGGACAGTGAAACCCTATGTCAGAGACACTGAGAAGAAGCCCCAATGTTCCCTCCAGGCACTTTCAGTGTGGGTGCCTTCTCCACGTGGTTCCTGGTTTCACTGCAGCTCTGAAGAGAACGTTAGCAAAGAGGTAACCGGGACAGTGAAAACAGTACTCAAAGACAGGGAGAGCAAGCTCTCTCTTGGCACTTTGGATGTGGGACATACAGCGAGATGTTTGCTGCTTTTGCGTTTGGCTGTTGGGAGATTTACAGCACAAAGATATCTAGTTGATTTGAAGCAGTTCCGAGAAAGTCTAAACATAATCCCCACTTCTCCCTCCTGGCACTTTCCATGTGGGAGATATAGCAGGATGTATATTGGTTTTGAGGACAACTCAATGGACAGTGTAGGGAGAAAAGGTCCTGGCTCCTTGAATGCCGTTTCTGGAGACACTGCGATCAATGTGGGAGATATGTCAAGATGTGTGTTTGTTTTGAGGACGGCTCTCTGGAGAGTCTTAGCAAAGAGGTCACACAGACAATCAGAGCAATTCTCAGAGACACTGAGAACAAGCTCCACAATTCCCTCCTGGCACTTTCCCTGTAGGAGATACCGCAAGACGTTTCTGTATATTGGGCACAGCGCTCTGCAGGGTGTTAGCAGAGACTTTCCCGGGACAGTGAAACCCTATGTCAGAGACACTGAGAAGAAGCCCCAATGTTCCCTCCAGGCACTTTCAGTGTGGGTGCCTTCTCCACGTGGTTCCTGGTTTCACTGCGGCTCTGAAGAGAACGTTAGCAAAGAGGTAACCGGGACAGTGAAAACAGTACTCAAAGACAGGGAGAGCAAGCTCTCTCTTGGCACTTTGGATGTGGGACATACAGCGAGATGTTTGCTGCTTTTGCATTTGGCTGTTGGGAGATTTACAGCACAAAGATATCCAGTTGATTTGAAGCAGTTCCGAGAAAGTCTAAACATAATCCCCACTTCTCCCTCCTGGCACTTTCCATGTGGGAGATATAGCAGGATGTATATTGGTTTTGAGGACAACTCAATGGACAGTGTAGGGAGAAAAGGTCCTGGCTCCTTGAATGCCGTTTCTGGAGACACTGCGATCAATGTGGGAGATATGTCAAGATGTGTGTTTGTTTTGAGGACGGCTCTCTGGAGAGTCTTAGCAAAGAGGTCACACAGATAATCAGAGCAATTCTCAGAGACACTGAGAACAAGCTCCACAATTCCCTCCTGGCACTTTCCCTGTAGGAGATACCGCAAGACGTTTCTGTACATTGGGCACAGCGCTCTGCACGGTGTTAGCAGAGACTTTCCCGGGACAGTGAAACCCTATGTCAGAGACACTGAGAAGAAGCCCCAATGTTCCCTCCAGGCACTTTCAGTGTGGGTGCCTTCTCCACGTGGTTCCTGGTTTCACTGCGGCTCTGAAGAGAACGTTAGCAAAGAGGTAACCGGGACAGTGAAAACAGTACTCAAAGACAGGGAGAGCAAGCTCTCTCTTGGCACTTTGGATGTGGGACATACAGCGAGATGTTTGCTGCTTTTGCGTTTGGCTGTTGGGAGATTTACAGCACAAAGATATCTAGTTGATTTGAAGCAGTTCCGAGAAAGTCTAAACATAATCCCCACTTCTCCCTCCTGGCACTTTCCATGTGGGAGATATAGCAGGATGTATATTGGTTTTGAGGACAACTCAATGGACAGTGTAGGGAGAAAAGGTCCTGGCTCCTTGAATGCCGTTTCTGGAGACACTGCGATCAATGTGGGAGATATGTCAAGATGTGTGTTTGTTTTGAGGACGTCTCTCTGGAGAGTCTTAGCAAAGAGGTCACACAGATAATCAGAGCAATTCTCAGAGACACTGAGAACAAGCTCCACAATTCCCTCCTGGCACTTTCCCTGTAGGAGATACCGCAAGACGTTTCTGTACATTGGGCACAGCGCTCTGCACGGTGTTAGCAGAGACTTTCCCGGGACAGTGAAACCCTATGTCAGAGACACTGAGAAGAAGCCCCAATGTTCCCTCCAGGCACTTTCAGTGTGGGTGCCTTCTCCACGTGGTTCCTGGTTTCACTGCGGCTCTGAAGAGAACGTTAGCAAAGAGGTAACCGGGACAGTGAAAACAGTACTCAAAGACAGGGAGAGCAAGCTCTCTCTTGGCACTTTGGATGTGGGACATACAGCGAGATGTTTGCTGCTTTTGCGTTTGGCTGTTGGGAGATTTACAGCACAAAGATATCTAGTTGATTTGAAGCAGTTCCGAGAAAGTCTAAACATAATCCCCACTTCTCCCTCCTGGCACTTTCCATGTGGGAGATATAGCAGGATGTATATTGGTTTTGAGGACAACTCAATGGACAGTGTAGGGAGAAAAGGTCCTGGCTCCTTGAATGCCGTTTCTGGAGACACTGCGATCAATGTGGGAGATATGTCAAGATGTGTGTTTGTTTTGAGGACGGCTCTCTGGAGAGTCTTAGCAAAGAGGTCACACAGATAATCAGAGCAATTCTCAGAGACACTGAGAACAAGCTCCACAATTCCCTCCTGGCACTTTCCCTGTAGGAGATACCGCAAGACGTTTCTGTATATTGGGCACAGCGCTCTGCACGGTGTTAGCAGAGACTTTCCCGGGACAGTGAAACCCTATGTCAGAGACACTGAGAAGAAGCCCCAATGTTCCCTCCAGGCACTTTCAGTGTGGGTGCCTTCTCCACGTGGTTCCTGGTTTCACTGCGGCTCTGAAGAGAATGTTAGCAAAGAGGTAACCGGGACAGTGAAAACAGTACTCAAAGACAGGGAGAGGAAGCTCTCTCTTGGCACTTTGGATGTGGGACATACAGCGAGATGTTTGCTGCTTTTGCGTTTGGCTGTTGGGAGATTTACAGCACAAAGATATCTAGTTGATTTGAAGCAGTTCCGAGAAAGTCTAAACATAATCCCCACTTCTCCCTCCTGGCACTTTCCATGTGGGAGATATAGCAGGATGTATATTGGTTTTGAGGACAACTCAATGGACAGTGTAGGGAGAAAAGGTCCTGGCTCCTTGAATGCCGATTCTGGAGACACTGCGATCAATGTGGGAGATATGTCAAGATGTGTGTTTGTTTTGAGGACGTCTCTCTGGAGAGTCTTAGCAAAGAGGTCACACAGATAATCAGAGCAATTCTCAGAGACACTGAGAACAAGCTCCACAATTCCCTCCTGGCACTTTCCCTGTAGGAGATACCGCAAGACGTTTCTGTACATTGGGCACAGCGCTCTGCACGGTGTTAGCAGAGACTTTCCCGGGACAGTGAAACCCTATGTCAGAGACACTGAGAAGAAGCCCCAATGTTCCCTCCAGGCACTTTCAGTGTGGGTGCCTTCTCCACGTGGTTCCTGGTTTCACTGCGGCTCTGAGAGAATGTTAGCAAAGAGGTAACCGGGACAGTGAAAACAGTACTCAAAGACAGGGAGAGCAAGCTCTCTCTTGGCACTTTGGATGTGGGACATACAGCGAGATGTTTGCTGCTTTTGCGTTTGGCTGTTGGGAGATTTACAGCACAAAGGTATCTAGTTGATTTGAAGCAGTTCCGAGAAAGTCTAAACATAATCCCCACTTCTCCCTCCTGGCACTTTCCATGTGGGAGATATAGCAGGATGTATATTGGTTTTGAGGACAACTCAATGGACAGTGTAGGGAGAAAAGGTCCTGGCTCCTTGAATGCCATTTCTGGAGACACTGCGATCAATGTGGGAGATATGTCAAGATGTGTGTTTGTTTTGAGGACGGCTCTCTGGAGAGTCTTAGCAAAGAGGTCACAGGGATAATCAGAGCAATTCTCAGAGACACTGAGAACAAGCTCCACAATTCCCTCCTGGCACTTTCCCTGTAGGAGATACCGCAAGACGTTTCTGTACATTGGGCACAGCGCTCTGCATGGTGTTAGCAGAGACTTTCCCGGGACAGTGAAACCCTATGTCAGAGACACTGAGAAGAAGCCCCAATGTTCCCTCCAGGCACTTTCAGTGTGGGTGCCTTCTCCACGTGGTTCCTGGTTTCACTGCGGCTCTGAAGAGAATGTTAGCAAAGAGGTAACCGGGACAGTGAAAACAGTACTCAAAGACAGGGAGAGCAAGCTCTCTCTTGGCACTTTGGATGTGGGACATACAGCGAGATGTTTGCTGCTTTTGCGTTTGGCTGTTGGGAGATTTACAGCACAAAGATATCTAGTTGATTTGAAGCAGTTCCGAGAAAGTCTAAACATAATCCCCACTTCTCCCTCCTGGCACTTTCCATGTGGGAGATATAGCAGGATGTATATTGGTTTTGAGGACAACTCAATGGACAGTGTAGGGAGAAAAGGTCCTGGCTCCTTGAATGCCGTTTCTGGAGACACTGCGATCAATGTGGGAGATATGTCAAGATGTGTGTTTGTTTTGAGGACGTCTCTCTGGAGAGTCTTAGCAAAGAGGTCACACAGATAATCAGAGCAATTCTCAGAGACACTGAGAACAAGCTCCACAATTCCCTCCTGGCACTTTCCCTGTAGGAGATACCGCAAGACGTTTCTGTACATTGGGCACAGCGCTCTGCATGGTGTTAGCAGAGACTTTCCCGGGACAGTGAAACCCTATGTCAGAGACACTGAGAAGAAGCCCCAATGTTCCCTCCAGGCACTTTCAGTGTGGGTGCCTTCTCCACGTGGTTCCTGGTTTCACTGCGGCTCTGAAGAGAATGTTAGCAAAGAGGTAACCGGGACAGTGAAAACAGTACTCAAAGACAGGGAGAGCAAGCTCTCTCTTGGCACTTTGGATGTGGGACATACAGCGAGATGTTTGCTGCTTTTGCGTTTGGCTGTTGGGAGATTTACAGCACAAAGATATCTAGTTGATTTGAAGCAGTTCCGAGAAAGTCTAAACATAATCCCCACTTCTCCCTCCTGGCACTTTCCATGTGGGAGATATAGCAGGATGTATATTGGTTTTGAGGACAACTCAATGGACAGTGTAGGGAGAAAAGGTCCTGGCTCCTTGAATGCCGTTTCTGGAGACACTGCGATCAATGTGGGAGATATGTCAAGATGTGTGTTTGTTTTGAGGACGTCTCTCTGGAGAGTCTTAGCAAAGAGGTCACACAGATAATCAGAGCAATTCTCAGAGACACTGAGAACAAGCTCCACAATTCCCTCCTGGCACTTTCCCTGTAGGAGATACCGCAAGACGTTTCTGTACATTGGGCACAGCGCTCTGCACGGTGTTAGCAGAGACTTTCCCGGGACAGTGAAACCCTATGTCAGAGACACTGAGAAGAAGCCCCAATGTTCCCTCCAGGCACTTTCAGTGTGGGTGCCTTCTCCACGTGGTTCCTGGTTTCACTGCGGCTCTGAAGAGAATGTTAGCAAAGAGGTAACCGGGACAGTGAAAACAGTACTCAAAGACAGGGAGAGCAAGCTCTCTCTTGGCACTTTGGATGTGGGACATACAGCGAGATGTTTGCTGCTTTTGCGTTTGGCTGTTGGGAGATTTACAGCACAAAGGTATCTAGTTGATTTGAAGCAGTTCCGAGAAAGTCTAAACATAATCCCCACTTCTCCCTCCTGGCACTTTCCATGTGGGAGATATAGCAGGATGTATATTGGTTTTGAGGACAACTCAATGGACAGTGTAGGGAGAAAAGGTCCTGGCTCCTTGAATGCCGTTTCTGGAGACACTGCGATCAATGTGGGAGATATGTCAAGATGTGTGTTTGTTTTGAGGACGTCTCTCTGGAGAGTCTTAGCAAAGAGGTCACACAGATAATCAGAGCAATTCTCAGAGACACTGAGAACAAGCTCCACAATTCCCTCCTGGCACTTTCCCTGTAGGAGATACCGCAAGACGTTTCTGTACATTGGGCACAGCGCTCTGCACGGTGTTAGCAGAGACTTTCCCGGGACAGTGAAACCCTATGTCAGAGACACTGAGAAGAAGCCCCAATGTTCCCTCCAGGCACTTTCAGTGTGGGTGCCTTCTCCACGTGGTTCCTGGTTTCACTGCGGCTCTGAAGAGAACGTTAGCAAAGAGGTAACCGGGACAGTGAAAACAGTACTCAAAGACAGGGAGAGCAAGCTCTCTCTTGGCACTTTGGATGTGGGACATACAGCGAGATGTTTGCTGCTTTTGCGTTTGGCTGTTGGGAGATTTACAGCACAAAGCTATCTAGTTGATTTGAAGCAGTTCCGAGAAAGTCTAAACATAATCCCCACTTCTCCCTCCTGGCACTTTCCATGTGGGAGATATAGCAGGATGTATATTGGTTTTGAGGACAACTCAATGGACAGTGTAGGGAGAAAAGGTCCTGGCTCCTTGAATGCCGTTTCTGGAGACACTGCGATCAATGTGGGAGATATGTCAAGATGTGTGTTTGTTTTGAGGACGGCTCTCTGGAGAGTCTTAGCAAAGAGGTCACACAGACAATCAGAGCAATTCTCAGAGACACTGAGAACAAGCTCCACAATTCCCTCCTGGCACTTTCCCTGTAGGAGATACCGCAAGACGTTTCTGTACATTGGGCACAGCGCTCTGCACGGTGTTAGCAGAGACTTTCCCGGGACAGTGAAACCCTATGTCAGAGACACTGAGAAGAAGCCCCAATGTTCCCTCCAGGCACTTTCAGTGTGGGTGCCTTCTCCACGTGGTTCCTGGTTTCACTGCGGCTCTGAAGAGAACGTTAGCAAAGAGGTAACCGGGACAGTGAAAACAGTACTCAAAGACAGGGAGAGCAAGCTCTCTCTTGGCACTTTGGATGTGGGACATACAGCGAGATGTTTGCTGCTTTTGCGTTTGGCTGTTGGGAGATTTACAGCACAAAGATATCTAGTTGATTTGAAGCAGTTCCGAGAAAGTCTAAACATAATCCCCACTTCTCCCTCCTGGCACTTTCCATGTGGGAGATATAGCAGGATGTATATTGGTTTTGAGGACAACTCAATGGACAGTGTAGGGAGAAAAGGTCCTGGCTCCTTGAATGCCGTTTCTGGAGACACTGCGATCAATGTGGGAGATATGTCAAGATGTGTGTTTGTTTTGAGGACGGCTCTCTGGAGAGTCTTAGCAAAGAGGTCACACAGATAATCAGAGCAATTCTCAGAGACACTGAGAACAAGCTCCACAATTCCCTCCTGGCACTTTCCCTGTAGGAGATACCGCAAGACGTTTCTGTACATTGGGCACAGCGCTCTGCACGGTGTTAGCAGAGACTTTCCCGGGACAGTGAAACCCTATGTCAGAGACACTGAGAAGAAGCCCCAATGTTCCCTCCAGGCACTTTCAGTGTGGGTGCCTTCTCCACGTGGTTCCTGGTTTCACTGCGGCTCTGAAGAGAACGTTAGCAAAGAGGTAACCGGGACAGTGAAAACAGTACTCAAAGACAGGGAGAGCAAGCTCTCTCTTGGCACTTTGGATGTGGGACATACAGCGAGATGTTTGCTGCTTTTGCGTTTGGCTGTTGGGAGATTTACAGCACAAAGATATCTAGTTGATTTGAAGCAGTTCCGAGAAAGTCTAAACATAATCCCCACTTCTCCCTCCTGGCACTTTCCATGTGGGAGATATAGCAGGATGTATATTGGTTTTGAGGACAACTCAATGGACAGTGTAGGGAGAAAAGGTCCTGGCTCCTTGAATGCCGTTTCTGGAGACACTGCGATCAATGTGGGAGATATGTCAAGATGTGTGTTTGTTTTGAGGACGGCTCTCTGGAGAGTCTTAGCAAAGAGGTCACACAGACAATCAGAGCAATTCTCAGAGACACTGAGAACAAGCTCCACAATTCCCTCCTGGCACTTTCCCTGTAGGAGATACCGCAAGACGTTTCTGTACATTGGGCACAGCGCTCTGCACGGTGTTAGCAGAGACTTTCCCGGGACAGTGAAACCCTATGTCAGAGACACTGAGAAGAAGCCCCAATGTTCCCTCCAGGCACTTTCAGTGTGGGTGCCTTCTCCACGTGGTTCCTGGTTTCACTGCAGCTCTGAAGAGAACGTTAGCAAAGAGGTAACCGGGACAGTGAAAACAGTACTCAAAGACAGGGAGAGCAAGCTCTCTCTTGGCACTTTGGATGTGGGACATACAGCGAGATGTTTGCTGCTTTTGCGTTTGGCTGTTGGGAGATTTACAGCACAAAGATATCTAGTTGATTTGAAGCAGTTCCGAGAAAGTCTAAACATAATCCCCACTTCTCCCTCCTGGCACTTTCCATGTGGGAGATATAGCAGGATGTATATTGGTTTTGAGGACAACTCAATGGACAGTGTAGGGAGAAAAGGTCCTGGCTCCTTGAATGCCGTTTCTGGAGACACTGCGATCAATGTGGGAGATATGTCAAGATGTGTGTTTGTTTTGAGGACGGCTCTCTGGAGAGTCTTAGCAAAGAGGTCACACAGACAATCAGAGCAATTCTCAGAGACACTGAGAACAAGCTCCACAATTCCCTCCTGGCACTTTCCCTGTAGGAGATACCGCAAGACGTTTCTGTACATTGGGCACAGCGCTCTGCACGGTGTTAGCAGAGACTTTCCCGGGACAGTGAAACCCTATGTCAGAGACACTGAGAAGAAGCCCCAATGTTCCCTCCAGGCACTTTCAGTGTGGGTGCCTTCTCCACGTGGTTCCTGGTTTCACTGCAGCTCTGAAGAGAACGTTAGCAAAGAGGTAACCGGGACAGTGAAAACAGTACTCAAAGACAGGGAGAGCAAGCTCTCTCTTGGCACTTTGGATGTGGGACATACAGCGAGATGTTTGCTGCTTTTGCGTTTGGCTGTTGGGAGATTTACAGCACAAAGATATCTAGTTGATTTGAAGCAGTTCCGAGAAAGTCTAAACATAATCCCCACTTCTCCCTCCTGGCACTTTCCATGTGGGAGATATAGCAGGATGTATATTGGTTTTGAGGACAACTCAATGGACAGTGTAGGGAGAAAAGGTCCTGGCTCCTTGAATGCCGTTTCTGGAGACACTGCGATCAATGTGGGAGATATGTCAAGATGTGTGTTTGTTTTGAGGACGGCTCTCTGGAGAGTCTTAGCAAAGAGGTCACACAGACAATCAGAGCAATTCTCAGAGACACTGAGAACAAGCTCCACAATTCCCTCCTGGCACTTTCCCTGTAGGAGATACCGCAAGACGTTTCTGTATATTGGGCACAGCGCTCTGCAGGGTGTTAGCAGAGACTTTCCCGGGACAGTGAAACCCTATGTCAGAGACACTGAGAAGAAGCCCCAATGTTCCCTCCAGGCACTTTCAGTGTGGGTGCCTTCTCCACGTGGTTCCTGGTTTCACTGCAGCTCTGAAGAGAACGTTAGCAAAGAGGTAACCGGGACAGTGAAAACAGTACTCAAAGACAGGGAGAGCAAGCTCTCTCTTGGCACTTTGGATGTGGGACATACAGCGAGATGTTTGCTGCTTTTGCGTTTGGCTGTTGGGAGATTTACAGCACAAAGATATCTAGTTGATTTGAAGCAGTTCCGAGAAAGTCTAAACATAATCCCCACTTCTCCCTCCTGGCACTTTCCATGTGGGAGATATAGCAGGATGTATATTGGTTTTGAGGACAACTCAATGGACAGTGTAGGGAGAAAAGGTCCTGGCTCCTTGAATGCCGTTTCTGGAGACACTGCGATCAATGTGGGAGATAT
The DNA here is from genome assembly GCF_964199755.1 of Larus michahellis. Taxonomy (NCBI): domain Eukaryota; kingdom Metazoa; phylum Chordata; class Aves; order Charadriiformes; family Laridae; genus Larus; species Larus michahellis. The sequence goes on from NW_027436056.1 coordinate 433,626, forward strand.
GTCAAGATGTGTGTTTGTTTTGAGGACGGCTCTCTGGAGAGTCTTAGCAAAGAGGTCACACAGATAATCAGAGCAATTCTCAGAGACACTGAGAACAAGCTCCACAATTCCCTCCTGGCACTTTCCCTGTAGGAGATACCGCAAGACGTTTCTGTACATTGGGCACAGCGCTCTGCACGGTGTTAGCAGAGACTTTCCCGGGACAGTGAAACCCTATGTCAGAGACACTGAGAAGAAGCCCCAATGTTCCCTCCAGGCACTTTCAGTGTGGGTGCCTTCTCCACGTGGTTCCTGGTTTCACTGCAGCTCTGAAGAGAACGTTAGCAAAGAGGTAACCGGGACAGTGAAAACAGTACTCAAAGACAGGGAGAGCAAGCTCTCTCTTGGCACTTTGGATGTGGGACATACAGCGAGATGTTTGCTGCTTTTGCGTTTGGCTGTTGGGAGATTTACAGCACAAAGATATCTAGTTGATTTGAAGCAGTTCCGAGAAAGTCTAAACATAATCCCCACTTCTCCCTCCTGGCACTTTCCATGTGGGAGATATAGCAGGATGTATATTGGTTTTGAGGACAACTCAATGGACAGTGTAGGGAGAAAAGGTCCTGGCTCCTTGAATGCCGTTTCTGGAGACACTGCGATCAATGTGGGAGATATGTCAAGATGTGTGTTTGTTTTGAGGACGGCTCTCTGGAGAGTCTTAGCAAAGAGGTCACACAGACAATCAGAGCAATTCTCAGAGACACTGAGAACAAGCTCCACAATTCCCTCCTGGCACTTTCCCTGTAGGAGATACCGCAAGACGTTTCTGTACATTGGGCACAGTGCTCTGCACGGTGTTAGCAGAGACTTTCCCGGGACAGTGAAACCCTATGTCAGAGACACTGAGAAGAAGCCCCAATGTTCCCTCCAGGCACTTTCAGTGTGGGTGCCTTCTCCACGTGGTTCCTGGTTTCACTGCGGCTCTGAAGAGAACGTTAGCAAAGAGGTAACCGGGACAGTGAAAACAGTACTCAAAGACAGGGAGAGCAAGCTCTCTCTTGGCACTTTGGATGTGGGACATACAGCGAGATGTTTGCTGCTTTTGCGTTTGGCTGTTGGGAGATTTACAGCACAAAGATATCTAGTTGATTTGAAGCAGTTCCGAGAAAGTCTAAACATAATCCCCACTTCTCCCTCCTGGCACTTTCCATGTGGGAGATATAGCAGGATGTATATTGGTTTTGAGGACAACTCAATGGACAGTGTAGGGAGAAAAGGTCCTGGCTCCTTGAATGCCGTTTCTGGAGACACTGCGATCAATGTGGGAGATATGTCAAGATGTGTGTTTGTTTTGAGGACGGCTCTCTGGAGAGTCTTAGCAAAGAGGTCACACAGACAATCAGAGCAATTCTCAGAGACACTGAGAACAAGCTCCACAATTCCCTCCTGGCACTTTCCCTGTAGGAGATACCGCAAGACGTTTCTGTACATTGGGCACAGCGCTCTGCACGGTGTTAGCAGAGACTTTCCCGGGACAGTGAAACCCTATGTCAGAGACACTGAGAAGAAGCCCCAATGTTCCCTCCAGGCACTTTCAGTGTGGGTGCCTTCTCCACGTGGTTCCTGGTTTCACTGCAGCTCTGAAGAGAACGTTAGCAAAGAGGTAACCGGGACAGTGAAAACAGTACTCAAAGACAGGGAGAGCAAGCTCTCTCTTGGCACTTTGGATGTGGGACATACAGCGAGATGTTTGCTGCTTTTGCGTTTGGCTGTTGGGAGATTTACAGCACAAAGATATCTAGTTGATTTGAAGCAGTTCCGAGAAAGTCTAAACATAATCCCCACTTCTCCCTCCTGGCACTTTCCATGGGGAGATATAGCAGGATGTATATTGGTTTTGAGGACAACTCAATGGACAGTGTAGGGAGAAAAGGTCCTGGCTCCTTGAATGCCGTTTCTGGAGACACTGCGATCAATGTGGGAGATATGTCAAGATGTGTGTTTGTTTTGAGGACGGCTCTCTGGAGAGTCTTAGCAAAGAGGTCACACAGACAATCAGAGCAATTCTCAGAGACACTGAGAACAAGCTCCACAATTCCCTCCTGGCACTTTCCCTGTAGGAGATACCGCAAGACGTTTCTGTACATTGGGCACAGCGCTCTGCACGGTGTTAGCAGAGACTTTCCCGGGACAGTGAAACCCTATGTCAGAGACACTGAGAAGAAGCCCCAATGTTCCCTCCAGGCACTTTCAGTGTGGGTGCCTTCTCCACGTGGTTCCTGGTTTCACTGCGGCTCTGAAGAGAACGTTAGCAAAGAGGTAACCGGGACAGTGAAAACAGTACTCAAAGACAGGGAGAGCAAGCTCTCTCTTGGCACTTTGGATGTGGGACATACAGCGAGATGTTTGCTGCTTTTGCGTTTGGCTGTTGGGAGATTTTACAGCACAAAGATATCTAGTTGATTTGAAGCAGTTCCGAGAAAGTCTAAACATAATCCCCACTTCTCCCTCCTGGCACTTTCCATGTGGGAGATATAGCAGGATGTATATTGGTTTTGAGGACAACTCAATGGACAGCGTAGGGAGAAAAGGTCCTGGCTCCTTGAATGCCGTTTCTGGAGACACTGCGATCAATGTGGGAGATATGTCAAGATGTGTGTTTGTTTTGAGGACGGCTCTCTGGAGAGTCTTAGCAAAGAGGTCACACGGATAATCAGAGCAATTCTCAGAGACACTGAGAACAAGCTCAACAATTCCCTCCTGGCACTTTCCCTGTAGGAGATACCGCAAGACGTTTCTGTACATTGGGCACAGCGCTCTGCACGGTGTTAGCAGAGACTTTCCCGGGACAGTGAAACCCTATGTCAGAGACACTGAGAAGAAGCCCCAATGTTCCCTCCAGGCACTTTCAGTGTGGGTGCCTTCTCCACGTGGTTCCTGGTTTCAC